>NW_028094936.1:1774575-1964579 GCF_014824575.4 Sturnira hondurensis | reverse complement strand
CATGGATGGAACTGGAAAGCATTATGCTGAGTGAAATAAGCCAGGTGTTGAAGGACAAATACCATATGATCTCACCTCTAACAGGAAGCTAAACAACAAAGCAAACAAGCAAGCAAAATATAACCAAAGACACTGAAATAGAGAACAGGCTGACAGTGACCGGAGGGGAGAGGGGAGGGAATTTCAGGGGAAATAAGGGAGGGATTTAGAGGAACCTATATAAAGGATACATGGACAACAACTGAGAAGGGTGGAAATGGGAGGGAGGGGGGAGGATGGGGGGTGGGACAGGATGGGAGTAATAGACAGAAAACTGTACTAGAAAAATAATTAAATAAAAAAATAGAAAAAAAAATAGACAGGGGGAGGGTGAGAATAGTATAGGAAATGTAGATGCCAAAGAACTTATATGTATGACACATGGACATGAACTAAAGGGGGGGAATGTGGGTGGGGGGGAGTGCAAGGCGGAGGGGAGTGAAGGGGGGAAAAATGGGACAACTGTAATAGCAGAATCAATCAAATATATTTGAAAAAAATAAAAAAATTAAAAAATAAATAAAAATATTTTTATTTATTTTTAGAAAGAGGGGAAGGGAGGAAGAAAGGAAGAGAAACATTAATGGGTGGTGGTCTCCCTCATACTCCCTACTGGGGACCTGGCCCACAGCCCAGGCATGTGCTCTGACTGGGAATTAAACCTGGTGAACCTTTGGTTTGCAGACCGGAGTTCAACAACTGAGCCACATTAGCCAGGTCTCTGTGTCCTTATTTTTGCTTGCTTTATTTTTGTTTAAGTTATCACTGAATTCAATCATTCTACCCTTAAGTTCCTTGAGCACCCTTATAACCATTGTTTAAGTTCTATACCTAGTAGGTTACCTGCCTCCATTTCACTTAGTCCTCTTTTGAGGGATTTCTCCTCTTCTTTTATTTGGGGCATATGTCTTTGTCTCCCCATTTTGGCTGCTTCTTTGTTTTTGTTTCTATGTATTATGTACATTTGTTGTGTCTTTAGGTCTTGGTAGTTTGGCTTTCTGTTATAGGTTTTCTGTGAGACTCAGTGGCATAGTCTTCCTGATCAACCAATTTAGGTGCTCTAGGAGTCTTCCTGTTGTAGTTGAGCCTTGATTGTTATTTGCGCATTTATGGCTGGCCTTGACCATTAGGCTGGTTGCCTTAATGATTGAATCCAACAATATTTAATGAGCTGATATATGTGGGGACTGACTCTACAAGATGGAATTAGTCCTTGAAATGTCTGGTTACTGTTGAGATCTCTCTTTGTGTTTGCTGTTTTTGGAGCTACATGTGTCATGTTCTGATGTCTGCTACTTGGTGTGTTGGTTCCAGGGCATCCTGGGAGGCACTGTTGTTTAGGTCAATGTCGGACACTGCCTATGACTGGCCCTGGGCTATCTGGTTGTATCTACAAAGCAATTCACACATTGTGTCTGCCTTTGCTGGAACTGGGTGTGTGGGGAAAGGGCCAAGCTGTCTACTGAGGGTGGCTTCCAATAACACTGAGTCTGGGGGAGGGTCAGAAAAGGCCTAAGGTGTCCCAAGATCTGCATTCACCTCCTGGTTACCTGTTAGTCTCACTCACTGAAAGACTCTCTGGCTTTTTCATGAGTTGCATAAGACAGGTTCTCTGCGAGTTATCAATTAGGGGTGAGTAATATTCACCAGTTTGATAGAGAATCAAACTTGGCACCAGTTTCATTCTGAGTTCACTCAGCAAAGAGTCTCATGGTCCAGCAAGGCCAGTTGACACATCCTAGAGTTTGCTGTTGTATTTGAGGTGAATACTCAAGGTGAGGTCAGTAGAGTTCATCATGCTAAAAATGATTTAGGTGTGGCTGTGTGGAGGAAGAGCTCTACACAGAAATGGTGATGGTGGTCTGGGCCTGAGGAAAAAGAAAATGGATCTCTTTGAGAACCTTATAAGAATGTCTCACTTAGGAGAGCTCCAGCAAAGATGGAGGCATAGGTAGAAATGCTTCACTACCTCCACACAACCAAAAGAAGGATAACAATCAATTTAAAAACAATTAACAACCATACCTGCCAAAATATCAAACTGCATAGAACTCTGACAAACAAGGAGTTAAAGAAATATTCACTCAAACTGGAGGGGAGGATATGGGCAGCCAGGCAGGTGGAGAGGGCCCACAGAAAGGCAGTGGACTGTGCAGGTGAGGAGGGGCTGGCTGACTGGGAAACTAAAGACTCAAAACCTTTACTAGCTGTAAAATACAGTGTGGGTCAAAAAAGTGGGAGAAACTCCAAGTCTTACAGGAAAGCTGTAAGAGCTAGAGCTGAGCGAGCTAGTGGTATTGTTCCTTCTCTGATCTGTCTCCCACAGACAACATGACAACATGAAGACTGTTGCCCTGCCTTGGCAAATACTTAAGGCTCAGTCCCCTTATAGCATGTCTGTATATAACAGGTCTGCCAAGACAAAGAAATATAGCACAAATAAAAGAACAGACCAAAACTCCAGAAAAAGAGCTAAGCAAGGAGGAGACAGAAACCTATCTGATGTAGAGTTGAAAATGCTGGTAATCAGGATGCTCACAGAATTGATTGAGTTCAGTCACAAAATAAAGGAAGAAATGAAGGCTACCCAAAGTGAAATAAAGTAGGGAAATATACAGAGAACCAATAGTGAAGGGAGGGAAGCCAGCACTCAAATCAATGATTTGTAACCAAGGAAAGAAATAAACATCCAACCAGAGCATAATGAAGAAACAAGAATTCAAAAACATGAGGAAGAGCTTAGGAACCTCTGGGACAAGTTTGAGTACTCCAACATCTGAATCACAGGAGTGCCAGAAAGACAAGAGGAAGAGCAAGAAATTCAAAACTTATTTGAAAAATATAATGAAGGAAAACTTTCCAAATCTGGTGAAGGAAATAGATTTCCAGGAAGTCCAGGATGCTGAGAGAGTCCCAAAGAAGTTGGACCCAAGGAAGCACACACCAAGGCAAATCATAATTAAATTACCCAAAATTAAAGATAAGGACAGAATTGTAAAAGCAGCAAGAGGAAAGGAGAGAGTTACCTACAAAGGAGTGCCCATAAGGCTATCAGCTGGTTTCTCAGAAACCTACAGGGAAGAAAGGACTGGAAAGAATTATTTGAGGTCATGAAAGGCAAGGGCCTACATTCAAGATTACTCTATGCAGCAAAGCTATCATTTAGAATGGAAGGGGAGATAGAGTGCTTCCAAGATAAGGTCAAGCTAAAGGAGTTCATCATCACAAAGCTCTTATTATATGAAATATTAGGAACTCATCTAAAAAAAGAAGATGAAAAACTATGAACAATAAAATGAAAACAAACTCATAGCTATCAGCAACTGAACCTAAAAACAAAAACAAAAACTAAGCAAACAACTAGAACAGGAAAAGAATCAGAGAAATGGAGATTACATGGAAGGTTATCAGTGGGGAGGGGAGGGGCAAATGGAAGAAAACAGATACAGGGAATAAGAAGCATAATTTACAGGAACAAAATAGACAGGGGAAGGTTAAAAATAGTATAGGAAGCAGACAAGCCAAAGAACTTACATGTACAACCCATGGACATGAACTCAAGAAGGAAGGAATTCTGGAGGGTGCAGGTCAGAGAGGGTATATTGGGGAGAAAAAAATTGGGACAACTGTAATAGCATAGTCAATGAAATATACTTTAAAGAAGAATTTCTCCATTATAAGGCAAGGCTGGTTGCAGCCAGAAGATTCTGGCAGATAGAGGCCACAGGAAGTCAGGCTGGTTGTTAGTGCATCCCCCCAGGATGTGGCACAGAGAGGAATGTTTCATATCTGTGGACACTGTGAGAGTGGGAATCCATGGATACAATGGAGGCTGTCTCCCAAGCCCTTTTTTTTAAAGCCACACAACCCATTCAGTCTCTGTATGACTCCTGTCTGCTCTCAGCTTCCATCCTTCTGCTAGAGACCAGAGTGAGTACTCGCAAAGAAAAATTTGTGTGCTGGCTCTTTTAGAGGGCACCTGGATTTGTGTCAGACTCCTGTCTCTCTCTACCATCCTGAATCCCCACTGATTTTCACAGTCAGGTGGTATTCTGGCTCCTTTTCTTGGTACTGATGCTCAAGTGTGGGGAATCCAGCAAGGGGTTGAGACTCCTTGCTCCTCGGAGTGAACTTTGCTGAGATAGCCTTTCCAGTTCTCAACCGCTGTATGTGGGACCAGCCCTTTTTATGAGTCTGCCCTTCCTATCAGTCTTCATGTGGCTACTTCTGTAAATTATTGGTTATAGGATTTCTGTACAGCTAGTCTTCAGTTGGTTATTCAGGTTGATTTTTTTATAATTTAGGTGTAATTTCACTTTGGTCCTGGGAGGAGGTGAGTGTAACTTCTACCTACTCCCATGCCATTTTGGACCCTTGTATTTTTATTTTAATTGTGCTATTGATTCATATAAAATTTTTCCTTGACCCCATATGATTCTGGATTTAAATACTTTTGTATATTAACACACTACCATTGGCTTTCCTGTAATTTTCTCACCATATTATTATCTATTCTTTTATTTTTTAAATTGCTGAATTATTTCTTAGCTATGTGTTTTTAAAGCCAGTTCTGTTTGTTACGAAATCTGAAAGCATTTCATTTTGGTGCCTGAGTTTATAATATATTTCCACTTATTGCCATAACTTGTATACCTGGCTTTATCTTTGTTATCTTAATTTTTATTATTTGCATTTCATTTGTTTTTTGTGCTTTTTCATGTGCTGTATGTAAAATGCAGTGTTTTCCTTTTTATAGGCATTTAAAAGGGGGAAATCTTATTTTGAATGATACAAACATTTGTTTTTTTAAATTTGTTGAATAACTGTATTTAGTCTTTGATTTTCAAATTATCCAATTTGACTCTTTTATGGCCACATGAGAACTTGGCACAAATTTCTTTGCCCTCTTCAACTGCTTTCTTCCTGTTTCCTCATCTTGTTCATTCTAGTCTTGGGGTATCAGTTAATGCATATTTTTCTATATAACTGTTACTTTTTATTTTATGTATTTTCCCATATTTTATTGAGGTTTTTCCAATATATTTTAAATCCTTTTAGCAGCAATTATTGTATTCATATTTATGTATTTGATTTATTTAAATACTCGCCATTAGTTCTTTTTTACTATGATTTTCCCATGATTGATTTTCTGTTCTGCTATATTTATGAGTCATCTGCAGAATGGCTTTGGTGTTTTCTTCAGACAGGTAAAAGAGTAAGATTAGCTTTTAAATTTTGCACATGAGGTTATTTTCTTACTGTATTTGCACTTGAATATCAATTTATCGGGATGTAGAATGATTGGGCTACAGTCTTTCTTCATCAATAGTATGTAGTTGTTGTTTTGTGCATTTCTATAGTCTGACAGATGAGAAATTTAAAGCTTGCTTGATTTTTATTTTTGTAGGTAACTCATTATCATGATTTGTGCTGATAAGATTAAGAACTGTGGACATTTCAGAGTGTGTGTACATATAGAATTTTTCTTAATTAATTTATTGTAACTCAATAAGCCCAATTAATCTGCCCACCTAAACAATTTGTTTTTATCACAAAGTTTGATGTTTAATACTTAATAATTAGTTTAATATCAATATTCAATATTTAATTATTGTTGCTGTATCTCTTTTTTTTTTTTGTCTTAGGGATATTTATAAGTCATTCACCCAATACAGTGTTATTGAGTGACAACTATGTGGCAGGCATTATTTTAGGTTCTTGGGGATTTCATCAATCAGCCAAAGATCCCTGCTCCCAAGGAGTCTAAATTCTTCTAGAAGAAACAGACAAAACAGGAAATTTAACAAATACACAAATTAT
Organism: Sturnira hondurensis; assembly: GCF_014824575.4. NCBI lineage: Eukaryota > Metazoa > Chordata > Mammalia > Chiroptera > Phyllostomidae > Sturnira > Sturnira hondurensis. The sequence goes on along the minus strand of NW_028094936.1, from coordinate 1,958,720 downwards.
ATAATAAGTACTTGGATTAGGGATCCTGGAGGAACTTGTGGTTGAGAAAGTGAGACATACTTTTCTCTTGTTCAGTTTTTGCATGTTTTCAAACTTTCACTCCACTGTTTGTAATCCACTTTCTCCTCTCTACTTTGGGATCTGATTCCATGTTCAGATTCTCTATCAGTAATTTAATTTTACATGACCTCACTTCTGCTCTGTTTTTATCCCTGTACAATTACATTTTGCTCTTCCTTGTAAGCCTAAAATATTTATTTTGATCCCATTTAGCTTTTTTGAAATTGTAGTAAAAATACTTAACATGAGAAGTACTCTTAACCCATTTTTAAGTGCACAGTGCAGTGTTGTTAATTATAGACATGACATTGTATAGATTATCCATTATTTATGACTGAAAATCTATGCCTTTTAAACAGAAACTCACCATTTTCTACCTTCTCCAGCCCCTAGCAACCTCTATTCTACTCTGTTTTTATACAGTTGACTACTTCAAATAGTCATAGTAGTGGAATCCTATAGTACTTTTTCTTCTGTAACTGGCTAATTTCACTTAATATCTTCCAGGTTTATTAATGTTGGAGGATATGTCAGAATTTTCTCTTTCATAAAGGCTGAGTAATATCTCGTTACATGAGTATGCTACATTTTCTTTATGAATTCATCCATCAATAGACATTTAGGTTGTTTCAATATCTTGACTCTTGTGAATAATGCTGCAAGGAAGGTAAGAGTGCAGATATTTCTGAGAGATTTTAATTTCAGTTCTTTTGAATATATACCCAAAAGTGGTAGAGTTAGATCATATGCCAGTTCTATTTTCTTATGTCTGTTTCATTTTGGCTTGTTTTGTGTTTGTGACCTCTTCTTGATTGACAGAGTCATGTGCTTCTGTCATTCTGTGGATAAGCTAATGTATTTTAAAAATTCATTTGTATTTTCTGAAGAAAACTATACTATGAGATGTTATTTTTCTCAGATCATGATTCTCTTTCCTTCATGTAGCCATAGGTCTTCATAGGCCTCTTCCAATTTTGTTGTTTCCATTCATTATTATATACCTCTCATCTGTTATCCTGGCTCCACATTTTCAGCCCCATCACTTCTGTAGATGATAACCATCCTCCTTGGCTCAGGCCTGGAATCAACCTGAGGCCCAGAGGAAATCTCTAATAAAGCTGTTGAGAGGCTATATCCTCTTCTCGAATACTAAAAAATGACAGATGAGTCAGAAGCCATTTTATTCTTTGCTCCAGTTATCTGTGGGGATGATTATGCGTGCAAAGACATCTAATAGCCCCGCCCCGGCCCTTCTAGTCTTTCTACAAGGCCCACTAAAAGTGAAGGCTGTTATCTCTGAATGCACTGATAAAGTAACAAGCAGATTCCAATGTTAATTTACTTTTTCATTTGGTTATAAAATCATGAAAGCAAGAAAGAAATTATTATTGTTACTTCATGACAAGTAAAATGATATTTAGATTGATGAAGTGGTTTGCCTAGTGTCATATGGCACACACTTAGTATGGGATAAACCAGGACCAATATGTCCTCTTGCCCTATTTTTATCTGCTATGTTCCATTGTTCATTTCTACTAAGTTGATATGATAATACATTTCAAAATTGATGTTAATTTAAATCCAGCAATTTTGCCTTCCAACTATGAATCTGTGTATATTCAATTAGTAAGGAATCAGAGAGACCTTTTTTGTGTGTCTGTCTATAGTCACACGTCTAATTTGTGTCATAACTGTAAGTAAAACTCACATCTTCCTATTTCAAAATCAGACATTTTCTTTCTTGTATATGATACATTTCACGTAACAGAATTAAAGTAAAAATGTCTTTCCAGACATTCCCTAGTATGCATTTCATACTAGGAACTAATAAATCTAAATAATAAATCTCTAGGTGCATGTCTCAGCTGCTGTGCTTTCTGTTATAGCAACGGCAAAAAGGCAGTGTGTGTACCATGTCATGGAGGATAGGGGACAATTGCATTTGGGGTCTCTCTGCATTCCACTGGACCCTCTGCTGTTTGTATTCTGGTGTGAGCCCTTTGGTCATGAAAATCCAAGGATAGAAAAATGGTTTGCATTAGTGTGTGCTCTTTGTATAACAAACAAGGCTGTTCTGTTCATTGATCCATAGTGGTGTCTCTTGGCATTTTGGTTAGATAATAAATGCAAACATGGCCATACTACAGACCACAAAATGAGGCAGGTATACCCCAGCACTTACCCTCTTTATTTCTCACCATAACATATACCAGCAAGTTCTCATGGTATAAAGCACTGCCATTTTCTTAGTGGAGGCCACATACAGTAAGTGAGAAGATTCTGGGGAGCAGATTTTGGCTATGGTGGCTTTTCTACTACACAAGGGATCCTCCCACCCCAGTTTAACCCCTGCCTATGGAGGGGTTGGTCATAGAACTTCCTTATACTAATGGACTTGTATTAGTGAACGCAGTCTTTTCTCACCCAATCCAGATAGCCCACTTGCTGAGGAATGCTACATGGTTTGTGGTAGAGGGATTTGTAGCTTCCAAGAGACAATGACACGAATAAACTCACTTTGGGGCACTGTGGCTTTGCAGAATCAAAATCACAAAGGAAAGAAACTGCGTAATTTAGTTTCTTATTTACAGACATATCTGCTGGTGAAATTCCTGCTTTCTTTGACCTTAAAAATACAGGGGTTCTCTCTACCAAAGTTCACAAAAACTATACTTCAGTAAACTTTTGGTCTGTCCTATAAATACATTGAGTTGAGTGATAATAATTAAGAAAAACATTCTTACTTTAGTAAACTCAATTAAGCATTTAAAGCATTGCTGGAAAGAACTAGTTTTGGTTAAAGTCACATAAAGACAAAATGCAAGACAGTTAACATGGCACAGACTCAATACGCCCCATCACTGTTTGATAGGCTGTTTTAATGAGAACTGAAGGCTTATTAGGGAAATCACAATGAGTGATCTAATGTGATTCCCACTTAACTAATAATTTCATTCTTTGAGAGGTACCTGTCTAAGGAGACAGAAGAATAAAACAGAAACTGTTCTATTGAACAGAAACTGGTTTCAAGTTCCAAACCTAAATTTAAAAACGAGTAGGCAGTAGTTCTCAAACTGAGGACATTTTTCCCCCTCAGGGGCCATATTGTAAGGTCAAAACTTGGTGGAGGTACTATTGGTCTCAAAGGGCAGAGGCTAGGGCTGCTGTTAAATATACTACAATGCACAGGACAGAAACCCTACTGTGGATAGTTCTTTCTTGATTCCTCTTGGGGGCTAGCAGCACATCTCAGACACATAGTCTCTCCTCTCCTCATCAACCTCTTTCCCTACATTCTCATTGTCTTCTTTAAGGAAAGAACCCCTTTGATGAAAGTCCCACACAGCAGTCACACTCACCTTTCCCTGCTGGTCTGTTTTGACTTCCCAGCCCCGAGGCAATTCCAGTCTTGTGTCCGCAAACATGTTGATGAAATTCACCAGGTCCCGGTTGTGCTGGTAACGTTCAAAATTGCGTGCATCCCGCCGGATTTTCAGAATCATGTGCTTTAAGCAGGTGCTACTGGTGAAGACTCGGTAAGCATTCTGAGATGGGGTCAGAGTTGTTTGGGGTAGGGAGTGGAGGATTAGAAAAATCACAGACCAAGTACGTTTTGAGAACCTTAACATAATGCAATCTGATTTCTACACAGCAATTTATTGTGAGCCTCAGAAACAGCAATCTTGCTCAAAAATTAATGAGCACCCATAAACACACATGAACCTATTTGTGATCCATATCTACCTGATGCTCTATAGCCTTGGACACAGTCGACCCCCGATGCATCTCAAAGCCTCCCTTCCCTTCTACTATCTTCTTCTCCCTCAGCAGCTTGGCTCTCTTGAGTCTCACTGTACATCTTTGAGCATCTCTTTTCCACGGACCCTTCCCTAACTGCTCAGGTCTACCTTTCATCTGTCTACAACAGAAAGTATTAATTTAGGATTCTGGAATTTAAAGCAGGACTCCAGAGGTCTGTGACTCCTTTGATTCCTCTGTAGAAATGTTTGTGTGTAGCGGGGTTGGGGAATGAGAAAAAAAAGTTTCAGGAATTTCTAATTGTGTAGATGACACTTTTATGGCAAATGGGGATGATGTGTGCATGTGATAAAAGAGAAGATTCCTTGCAGCTGGAGCAAACTGGCACAGTGGCTCCTGCTGGCTCAAGGCTCCCTGGTGCCCAGTGCCGAGAGCATCAATATCTGGCACCCTTGTGTCCCTTCAGAATTTAACCCTGCACCACAGGGCAGCTGCTTTGGGTCTAACCACTGAATGTCCCAAGAGTTTCTCAAATATAACTACTAAAAACTAACTCCTCCTCCTTTTCTGGCACAACCTTTGTCACCTCATTAAACTCTGCATCTGCCTAATTGAATAACCACTTAATTCAGGTGCTCAAAAGCAAAATAGACTCAGACTTTCTGAAGACCTAATCTCCACCCCCTCATCCCCCCAAACACAGTGATTTCAAGCAACGTTATTGATTCCACATAGAAATATCTCCTAAAGTGAGTCATTCCTTTCCATTAGCCCAGCCAATTAGCAGACCTTCATCTCTCACTTGAGCAATTGAATTAGCCTTTAGTCTTAGCCCTTCTGTCCTTTTCACACTCTTCTGCCAGAAAAAAAATTCTTTATCAAACACTCCCAATCATATAATTCCAATGTCTAAGACTGCTGTTGGTCACTGTTGACTATTGAAGTAGATCCTGGCTCCTTTTTATGTCTTACATGTCATTTCCCTACTTTTTCTCCAGCCCCTCTTTCTACTTCTGCCTGTCACCACACTCCAACCACACCAGACTCATCACCAAGCCCCTTCACAGTTGCTTCTTTTCTCTCTCTGCCTAGAACCTTTTTTTCCAATGACTTTTAACCTTCAAGACTCAATTCAGTAGTTGTCTCTTCAGAAATGCTCCCTGATGTTTCATTTCCTGTGTTTGCAGAACATTTCATTCCTCAATGAGGTCAGGCTATGACCTGTCAGGTTAGACTGGTCTTTTTGGCATGCCTGTTGCTAAAAAAGAAGTTCGTACTTCTTCTTTTACTTACAAATTAAGGTGTCACTTTAATTTGTCTTGTGACTCCAGCACTTAGCTCTGTGCCTGAATATAGAAAATGCTTGTCAAATGAAAGAATTAATAAATATAGTGATATCATGTCATTGTTTTCTTGAAAACACACAAAAAGAATTTAAAACTACATATCTAAAGATCACATCAAATTTAACTTAATAATGATATTTGAAAAACTAAAAGGAAAGCTACTTATTTATTTAGGAGAAATCTATTAAAATTTATTAACAAAATTGAGTTTATAAAATGATTCAAGCTACGAAGGAATCTGTCAACTTCATAATCTTATTCTTTTAAAAATTTGACCAAAATCCCACATATTTCTTTCCAAAGCACTTTCCATGACATTAACACATTTCAGCCTAACAAAAACCTGCAGAGTAAAGAGTATTTCCAAATCTAGCTCTTCTCCTTTTGGGGAGACTTGTAGAACAAAAAGGGTGTACTGAGCTATTTTTTTCTGGCCTGGGCTAAAATGCTTTTTTAATGTAACAAAGAAATTGGCACATTTGTGTTTTTTATGTTTTTTTGGAAGCCAGGCCAGACTCACTCTGCAATTTTGGAACACTCACATAGTTAGCATGCAGTACAGTGAAGAATTCAGGATTGGTGATAAACTTGACCGCTGGGGACTGCAGCAGCAAGGTGATTTTTTGTGAGTTCACTGGAGAAAGTGACCCTTCTCTCCTCATATCTGGAAAAAGTGAAGCAAAGCAACAGAGTACATTGGAAGAAAGTCATTTCAAACACAATACTTCTCTCTGCACACCAGCAGCACACATGCCTTCATTTACACAGCTGAAGTGGACTGTTGGTTTTAATAGAAATCTGACCAGGAGTCAGGTGTCACAGTAACAACACCAGATACCACAGTGATATGACCAGGAGTCATGTCACTTTGTGTATGTCACTTAAGAACCATTATTTCCTAGGAGTGTTTCTGTATGATTTCAGTTAGGCTTGAGTCCTTAAATATTTTGTTCTTTTTATGCCGATTAGTTTTTCTTATTTTTTTACATATTGCTAATCATAGATACTGTAGATTGTTTGCAAAAAGTGCCACAATTTTTTCCCTTCCTGCATGCACACCCATCTGCATGACACTTTGCAGCTCCTCCCCTTGTTGATTGAGCTGGCTATGTGTCTCGTTTTAATCAAGATAATTTGGCAGAGGTTTGGAGCCAGGGTTTCAAGGAAGACTGTGTGTCTCCACTCTTACTTAGAGCTCTGCCACCACCATGAAAACAAACGTGGGCTAGCCTGGTGCAAGATGAGAAGCCATGGGGAACAGGGACAAACTGCTCCATTTGAGGCCCTCTCAGGTTATACAGACCATTGCTGATTCAACAACTGACCAAGGATACATGGGTGAGCCCAGTGGTATTTGAGGATACACCTAGCTGAGCTCTACTCAAATTACCCACCTGCAGGATAAATGTATGGTTGTGAATTTAAGATACTAAGCTTTGGGATGGTTTGTTACATAGCAAATGAAAACATATCTGATAGTAAACACAGAAATAAATCTTCTTCTCCTTTAATCCTTACATTTTTTAATTATTCAACTGCTTTACCACATCTCTTTCAAGGGGTTAAACAAAGACATTAATAATAGAAAATCTTACACAAGTCAGTTTAGTTGGTGCATCTGGTAAAATACATTAAGTAAAACTAATTAAAATTGTTGGTAGAATCGTGCACATGCATGTGAAAATGTCCACTGTTCTGCATTGTAATAAGGAGCTGAGACCTGGAAGGACTAGGAGTACATGCTTGTTTACTAGACTATTTTCTGAGCCTTCTTTTTACAATATATTTTTCTCACTTAACTCAACTTACAAATGTGGATTGTTAGTATGTCGTTGTAATGCTTTTATGTCATTGTAGGTATAAGTAGTGGAAGCCATTTTTATATGCCAGACACCTGGTGGATGCCTACAATATTTGGTAAAAAGGATGTTGGGTGGTGTGCATAACCCTAGCCTGCTGGAAAATGTCTTTGTTCCCAGGTTTATCCCTCAAGAGGAGCTATATTTTGCCCTGGCTGGTGTAGCTCAGTGGATTGAGCATGGGCCTGCGAACCAGACAATCGCGGTTTGATTCCCAGTCAGGGGACATTCCTGGGTTGTAGGCCAGTTCCCGGCAGGGGCCAGTTCCCAGCACGGAATGCACGAGAAGCAACCATACATTGATGTTTCTCTTCCTCTCTCCTTCCCTTCCCCTCTAAAGATAAATAAAATAAAATATTAAAAAAATAATAAAAAGAAGAGCTATATTTTATTTAAAAAGCAAACACTAATTATTCCTATTAATAATGTTGTTATATGGCTTTTATGAAGTAGAACATGAATTTTTATTGCATGTGTTATCTATAAGTAGAAAATCCTTAGACAAAAAATACATTATCCTAACTAGAAATGATGAAGCCACTGAAAAAAATTACCTTGATGCACAAGTATCACAGCAAACCCAGCTCTGATTTCCCAGACTTTATCAGCCTCTTTTCTCCAGACCCCAAGCCATGGTGCTAGTGTTCTCTTTATGTGAATCCCTTTCTCCTTTATTTCCTAGTGTTAAACTTCTGTCTGTTTTACTTTGTTGACACCTTGCCTCTTTCTTCTTTTTCTTGACCTCCATCCATTCCATTGTTCTCTTTCCACAAGGTCACAGCACCATACTACAAGGTTGGGCAAAGGGTTCACACACTCTGTCACACAGCCCCTAGAAGCCATCCCAGAAGTCTAGAGATCCCTCTCCCCATACCTAAGCTCAACTGAGAAGATTCAGTCTCTGAGTCACTCTCACCACCTCCTCCGCCACTTCCTGTTGGAACTTGCTCACAAGTTTGGCTACCAGAATCTTCTTCGAGCCTCTCTGTTGCAATGGTTCGTTGAATATTTTGATACCTTTGCATCAGAAAATGGAAAGACAAGAGTTAACTTTTGCTTGTTGACTTATTGGGGGCTGGTGCTTCAAATCAAGTAGCTGGGTAAATCTGTAAAAATTGTCTTGAATGTCAGGAGAAAAATGCTTAAAATTCCCACAAGAGAGCCAAAACAATTAGCAAAGTAAATGTTTCTGGATGATTTGACCCCTCTTGGTTTTCTGACGTATAAGTTTCAAAAATGGTGGCTTTTAAAACACCAACATAAATGATAATGAATCATAAAAAAATAGCCTATGCCCTGTATTAAATAAAATCTGGCTAAGTCTAAAATAAAACCATGGAAAGTAAAATGTTGCAATTAAGATATGGAATTACTTCTATATTACTGTAATAAGTTTTTAAACTAAAATAGTTCTACTCACTTATTTTTACTTGACAGGAAACTCATATGGCTGACAGGGGTTGTGGAGATAAAAGCATGCAAGCAGAAAAATGATTTGGATATCGAAAGATGTTGGCAGAGTAGCTGGAATCACCATTCACTTGCTCCCAGACCTGAACCAGCCTCACAGCCATAACCCAGAGCAGTTGAATCAAGAGTCCAGCAGAGAGTGAGTGAGAGTGTCTGTTAGTGAGTGAGTTATGTAGATGAGAGAGCAGGAAATGTGCAGCAGTGAGTAAGAACCCGTTGGCCTGCAGGGTGCCTGAAAGCAGGGGCCAGGCTCTCTAAGTGGAGCTGCCACATTTGCCCAGCCCATCACTTCTGGCTGCAGAGTCAGGGCAGCTGTGGCTGTGGACCAGCTCAGGATCCCCAAGCTACTGGGACTGAGAAAGAAGGCCTGAGAGGTGTGGGTCTCAGAAATAACACAGCAAGAGCAGGCCCACCCAAGGTTTAAGAACACTGGAGAGAGCAAGTTCGCACTCCACCATCACTACCGCCCCGTGTTACATAGCTGTGGGGTTCTTCCCAATGACATCTGCTAAAGGTCCAGAGAAAAACTTTATCTAAAACTATAGGAGGCTCTGAAAAGCAGCAGCCAGCCCTGACTGGGAGACACCTTGTGATTTTGGGGTAAGGCAAGTGTATGGAGAACAGGTCCCCAGAGACTGGTGCTGCAGTGTGGGGAGCACACAGAAACTCTTTTAAAAGAGGAGCTGAGGTGACACCTGAGACTGGGCAGGGAGCCAGGGATCATACCCATATGCAAGTGGAAGCAGTGTTTGTGCTAACCAAAAATTCAGAGAGATAGTCACACTGAAGGAACTGTGGGATCTAACCCAGCATGGCTCTCAAGTAGGGCTGTTCAGAATTTGGGTGGAAATTCCTATGAGAGAACAGGTGAGACTGGAAGGCAGGAGCTGTATGCCTGAGATTTGCTGCAGCAAGCCAGATCCTTTCACATAGGCAAGACCAACCCCTCACTTGTGGGGTTACATGCTCTGCAGATCAGCAACATCAGGCTCAGTAGTCTCCTGATGGGTAAATTTCCACAGGGGGGGAGAGGAAAAAGCTCTGAAAGTCCCCATTCACCAGAAACTACAAGCTACCCAATCCCTCAGGCCCTGATACTCTCAGTCTTTTTTATGATTGTCATTATTTTCTCTTTTGCATAGATTTTTAACATTCATTTCTTGTCTTTCAAGATTGTGCCAAATACGTCAACAGGTTTTATATTATAGTTTATTTTAAATCCCATATTTTGCTCTGCCTTTCTCCTATTCAATTTTACCTTCTTCCTTTCTCCTCTTATTTTTGTTTTAAATTCTATTTTCTTTTTTGCCACAACTTGTTTCTATATACCGTTACTATTTCTTCCCCTCCTCCAGCCACTCAAAACAATTTTTGTTTGTCATTAGTTATCTCAAATTCCTTTTACCATTCTTAAAATACCCTTATTTTCTCTCCATCTTTTTTTTGTGCTCCTCTCTCCATCTTAATCAATATTTGCACATTGGTTGTGGATAAGGTGGTTGTAGTTGCATTTCTTCAAATTAGATCTAGACAGTCACTATTTTAAATTTCAAATCTCAAATTTTAGTTTCCCTCTCTTACTCCATTTTGCCTTCATCCTGCCCTTTCTCTTTCTTTTCTTTCATTTAAATTTTAAATTTTCTCTGTCTTAGCCTGGTCTTTATTCCTCACTCTTGGTATTCCTTTCCCAAATTATATCTCTTTCCTCTACACATCTCTTAAGCTTTTCTTCCTTTCTTTTTTCCCTTCTATTCCCATCCTATTAATATTAATCTTAGGTCATTTGTTGTTGATATTGTTGTGGTGGATATTTTTCTCCAATTAAAGATTATATATGTTGCTGTTTTTCTTTTCTTTCTCTCTCTCTCTCTCTCTCTCTCTCTATATATATATACACACACATATATGTATGTATTTCCTTCTTTCTACATATATACATATATGTATATATACATATATACACATACATATATACATATGTATATATGTATATACACACACACTCACACACAAGTTCTTTTTGGTTTAATTCTAATATCATACCCCTCTTTTCTCTTACTCCATTCTACCTTCCCTTCTCCTTCTAAAATTTCTGATGTAAATTTTATTCTTTCTCTCTTTATCTTGTCTGTATTCCCTACTCTTATTATTATTTTTACATTTACCCTTGCAAAATCACTTTTCTTTCAGTTAGTTTATCTCATATTCATTTTCCTTTTTTATAATAGTCTTAATCCCTTTACACTTTTATTAATATTGGCTATTTGCTATTGATAATGTGATTGTGGGCTGGGGTTATAATTGTGGGTGTGGGTGTGTTCCCTGGGCTGTTTGTTCTGGCAGCACTTGTACAGCAGTATACAAATTGTGGTGCAAGAGTGACTTTCAGTTACTCAGCCACAGGGAAGGACCCACCAAAAAACACCCAACAACCAAAACCCAATTACTACCAGAGAGTTCACATAAACAATGTAAAGGGCATCCCAAGAGCATCAAGCTAAGGATATCAAGAGGACTGCACCACTGAGTCCCACAAGTCTCTTACCACAAAAGTTCACAGAAGACAGAGAGTAAAAGCAGATTCATTTAATACATAGAAACAAACAAGAAGAATCACCAAAATTTGGGTGAAAAAACAGCCCCCAATCAAAAAGAAAGGCAGAATCCACAGAAAGAGAGTTAAATAAAATTGAAGCAAGTAAAGCTATAAGACATTGAGATCAAAATAATAGTTAAAAAGATGTTCAAAGAGCTCATGAGAACTACAGAGAATTCCAGGGAAGTGATAAGAAACTTACTGTGAACTACACCAGCATGAAAAAGGACATAGAAACTGTCAAGAAGAGACAGGAGCAAATGAAGAATACAATTTATGAAATAAAGAAAACATTGGAAGGAGTTAAAAACAGGTTAGATGAAGCAGAGGATTGAATCAGAGAGCTGGAGAACAAGGTAGAAAAAAAACACAGATGGGGCAAGAAAACTAATCAAGACTCAGAAAGAATAAAGAGTGGTTAAGGGAACTGCAGGACATCATAAAATGTAGTATCTTTATAACAAGGACCCCGGAATGAGAAGATGAGCAAGGGATAGAAAACCTATTTGAAAAATTAATGACAGAAAACTTCTCTAACTTATTGAAAGAAAAAGTCACAGGAGTCTAGGAAGTTTAGAGGGCCCCTATCAAGATGAACTCAAAAAGGCCCACTGCAAGACACATTATAATTAAAATGGCAAAATTTAAAGACAAAGAGAAAATCTTAAAGACACCAAGGGAACAACAGCCAGTGACACACAAGGGAGTTCCGATAAGGTCATCAGGTGATTTCTCAAAAGAAACACTAAGAGACAGAAAGGAATGACAAGAAATACTCCAAGTAATGAAAAGCAAAGTTGTGCAATGAAGATACTCAACCTGGCAAGACTCTCAAATAAATGAAAGGTGAAATAAAGAGTTCCCCAGAAAAAGAAAGCTAAGAGAATACATGTCCAACAAAGCAACATTGCAAGACAAGATAAAGGGACACCTTTAAGAAGATAAAGAAAAAAAGGGGGGATAGGAATACAAGTACAAAGGAAAAAATAATGAATAAGTACCTAGGGATAATAACCTTAAATGTAAACAGATTAAATGCTCCAATGAACAGTCATAAGGTAGCTGAATGAATAAGAAAACATGACCTGCATATATGCTGTCTACATGACCCCCCTCAAAACAGAAGATCTACACAGACTGAAAATGAAGGGATGAAAAAAATATTATAAGAAAATGGACATAAAAAGTTGGGGTAGCAATATTTATATCAGACAAAATAGATTTCAATAAAAGGCTATAAAAGGAGACAAAGAAAAACACTTCATAATACTTAAGGGAAAAATCCATCAAGAAGAGAAAACTACTGTAAATACATATGCATCCAAAATATCAGTATGCAAATATATAAGGAAAATATTGGAGAATTTCAAGAAAGATATCAACAGCAACCACTCATAATAGGGGACTTTAACATTTCATTCTCACATGGACTGGACAGATCTTCAAGGTTTCAATAAGGCTATTGTGGCACTGAATGACACTCTAGATCAAATGTACTTAATTGATAAATGCAGAACTTTTCACCCAAAGGAAACAAAATATACATTCTTTTCAAATGGTCATGGAACATTTTTTTAAATGTATTAGCTATTGTATTTATTTATTTTATTTTTGTTCGATTACAACTGTCTCCATTTTCCCCCATTACTGTCCCAAGCCCTACCCACAACCCACCTCCTACTTTCAATCCTACCCCCCGTTGTCTTTATCTATGGGTCCTTTATATATGAAATGAAACATTTTCAAAGATATACCACATGGTAGGACACAAAACAAACCTGAACAAATTCAAGAAAATGGAAATCATATCAAGCATGTGTTTAGATCACAATGGCTTGAAACTAGAAACCAACCTCAAGGATGAAACTCAAAAACATTTAAATTCATGGAGGCTGCATAACATGCTATTAAATAATGAATGGGTTAACAGTGAGGTCAAGGATGAAAACAAAAAGTTTTGAAAACAAATGAAAATAAACACACAAGAGCCCCAAACTAATAGGACACAGCAATGGAAGTCCTGAAAGGGAAGTTCAAAGCCACACAAGCCTTCCTATAAAAGTTGAAAAAAATTCACACAAACAACCTAACCATACATCTACAATAAGTAGAGGAACACAACAACAAAGACAGCCCAGAGCAAGTAGAAAGAAGGAAATAATAAAGATTAGAGCAGAATTAAATGACATAGAGGCTAAAAGAACAACACTAAAGATCAACAAATCGAGGTTCTTTGAAAAGATAAACAAAATTGACAAGCCTTTAAGCAGACTCATTAAGAAAAATAGTGAGAGGGCCCAAGTAAACACATTAAAAAATGAAAGCAGAGAGATTACAATTGATACCACAGAAATACAAAAGATTGTAAGAAATTACTACAAAGAACTATATGCCAAGAAATTTGAAAACCTAGGTGAAATGGACAAATTTCCAGAAAAATATTATCTTTCAAAACTCAATAAAGAAGAATCAGAAAGCCTGAACAGACCAATAACAGCTGATGAAATTGAAGCAGTAATAAAAACAAACAAACAAACAACAACAACAACAAAAAGCCCTGGACAGAATGGTTTCCCAGGAGAATTCTACACAGCATTTAAAGAAAAGCTAACCCCTATCCTTCATAAACTATTTCAAAAAATCCAGGATGATAAAAGTCTCCCAAATTATTTTTTGAAGGTAGCATCATTCTAATTCCAAAACCAGATAAAGACACAATAAAGAAATAAAACTTCAGGCCAATATGGCTAATGAGCATAGATGCTAAAACCCTCAATAAAATATTGGCAAACTGCATTCAGCAATACATTAAAAAGATCATTCACCATGACCGAGTAGGATTCATCCCAGGAATGCAATGATGGTATAATATTCACAAATAGATAAACTTAATACATCACATAAACAAAAGCAAAGACAAAAATCAAATGGTCATATAAACAGATGTGCAAAGAGCATTTGATAAAGTACAGCATCCATTGATGATAAAAACATTCAGCAAAGTGGAAATAGAGGGAGTATTCTTCAACCTAATGAAGGCCATATACGAGAGACCTACAGCCAACATCACAGTCAATGGGCAAAAATTAAAAGCTTTCTCACTCTGATCAGGAACAAGTCAAGGTTGTCCACTTTTCCCACTTCTGTTGCACATAGAATTGGAAGTCCTAGCCATAGCAATCAGAAAAGAAAAAGAAATAAAAGGCATCAAAATTGGAAAGTAGAGAACAAAGCTGTTATTTTTTACAGATGATATGATAGTGTACACAGAAAATTCTATAGTCTCCACAAAAAAAACTGCTCAACTGAATAAATGAACTTGGCAGAACAGTGGGATACAAAGTCAGTATTCAGAAATAAAAGGCATTTTTGTACACCAATGGTGAAATATCAGAAAGAGAAATCAGAAAAAAATCCTATTTGATATAGCAAAAAAAAAAAAAAAAAAAAAAACCAAACCCCTAGGAATAAACCTAACCAAGGAGGTAAAAGACCTGTAGTCAGAAAACTACACAACACTGAAGAAAGAAAATAAGGAGGACACAAATACATGGAAACATATACTATGTTCATCATTGGAAGAATTAACATCATCTAGTGTCTACATTAGCCAAAGCAATTTATAGATTCAATGCATTACCTATTAAAATACCAATGGAATATTTCACAGATATAGAACAAACACTTCAAAAATTTATATGGATCCAAAGAAGACCCAGAATAGCTGAAGCAATTTTGAGAAAGAAGAACAAAGTAGAAGGGATCATATTACCTAATATCAAACTGTAATACAAGGCCACTGTAATAAAAATAACCTGGAACTGACCTAAAAACAGACACATGGACCAATGGAATAGAATAGATAGCCTAGAAATAAACCTAAGTCTCTGTGGTCAATTAATATTTCACAAAGCGAGCAGCAGCATAAAATGGAGCAAAAGTAGCCTCTTCAACAAATGGTGTTTGGAGATCTGGACCACTACATGCAAAAAATGAAAATTAATTGCCAAAATGCACCATACATACAAATAAATTCAAGGTGGATTAAAATAAAAAGAGAACCAACCATATAGGAAAACATATTTGTCAATGAATTTTGATCTCGAAAATATATAAAGAACTCACACGACTGCACTCCAGGAAGACAAAGAGCCCAATTAAAACTGGGTAAATTACTTGAACAGACACGTCCCCAAAGAGAACATACAAAGGATCCAGAAACATATGAAAAGATGCTCAGCATCACTAGCCATCAGAGAGATGCAAATTAAAATCACAATGAGATACCACCTCACACTGACGAGAATGGCCATCAGAAGCAAAACAACAAACAACTGTTGGAGACAATGTGGAGAAAATGGAACCCTAGTGCACTGCTTGTGGGAATGCAGACTGATGCAGCCACTATGAGAAACAGTATGGAATTTTCTCAGAAAACTAAAAATAAATCTGCCTTTTGACCCAGCAATTCCACTGTTAGGATTATATCCTAAGAACCCTGAAACACCAACCAAAAGAACCTATGCACCCCATTGTTCATAGCAGCAGAATTTACAATAGCCAATTGCTGGAAGCAACCTAAGTACCTATTAGTGAATGAATGGATCAAAAAAGTATGGTACATTTAGACAATGGAATACTACACAGCAGAAAGAAAGAAGGAGCTCCTACCATTTGTGACAGCATGGAAGGAACTGGAGAGCATTATGCTAAGTGACATAAGCCATGTATTGAGGGACAAATACTATATGATGTCACCTTTAAGTGGAACCTAATCAACAAAACAAGCAAACAAGCAAAATATAACTTGAGACATTGAAATTAAGAACAAACAAATAGTAACCAGAGGAGAGGTGGGAGGAAATAATGGGGTAGAAATGGTGAAGGGTTTTCAGGAGCAACTATGAAGGACCCATGAGCAAAACCAAGGGGGGTTGGAATCCAGGGAGAGAGGTAGCAATGTTTGGAGTAGGAGGGAGTGATGCAGGGCAAAGGCAGAATACTGTACTTGAACAACAATAAAATTTAAAAGTAATAAAAATAGTATATTACTACTACTAATTAGTATTTTTATTACAATTATTAAATTAATAAATAAATAAAAGAACATTCAAGGAATGAATGAACTCAGGAGTGGTTCTTTGAACAGTTAAACCAAATTGATAAAACTTTAATGAGACTCATCAAGAAAAAAAGAGACAGGCCCTAAAAATAAAATTAGACACAAAAGATAAATTGCAACCAATACCCAAGAAATACAAAACGTTGTAAGAAATTACTATGAATATTTATGTGCCAAGAAATTTTACAACCTGGAAGGAATGGACAAATTTCTAAAAACATAATCTTGCAAAACTGAATTAAGAAGAAGCATAAAGTCTGCTCTGGGATGACCTCTCATCTAGAAGTTCAGGAAGGGTGGGCAAAGAACCTGAATACATACTTCTCCAAGATGGCATACAGAGGGCTTATAAACACATGAAAGTGGGCTCAACATCACTAGCCATTAGGGAGATGCAAATTAAAACCTCAATGAGATACCACCTCACACCAGTCAGAATGACCATCAGTAACTGACCAACAAACAAGTGTTGGCAATGATGTGGAGAAAAGGGAACCCTAGTGCACTGTTTGTGGGGATGTAGACTGGAGCAGGAACTGTGAAAAACAGTTTGGAATATTCTCAAAAAACTAAAAATGGAACTACTGTTTGTTTCTGTGATCCCACTGCTGGCATTATACCCCAAGAATTCTGAAACACCAATTCAAAAGAACCTATGCACCTCAATGTTCATAGCAGTGTTACTTAAAATAGCTAAATGCAGAAACAACCTAATTGTCCATCAGTAAATAAGTGGATAAAAAAAACTATGGTAATTTACACAATGGAATACTACATAGCAGAAAGAAAGAACTCCTACCCTTCAAGAAAGCATGAACGGTGCTGGAGAGTATTATACTAAGTGAAATGAGCTATGTGGTAAAAGACAAATACCACATGATCTCACTGATAAGTGGCACCTAATGAAGAGAACAAACTAACAGAGTGTAATAGTACCAGAGACTTGGAAACTTTAAATAGACTGACAGTGATCAGAGGAGTCAGGAGAGTAGATACAGTGGAAAGAAGGGGAAAGGACCAGTCAAAGAACTTGTATAAAGAGCCCAGGATGTGGACAACAGTGTAAAGATTGACTGTAGGAGTTAGGGGGATGGGAAGTGCAGAGGAGGGCAAAGGGGGAAAAATTGGGATTATTGTAACAGAACAATAATTTTAAAAATAAAAATAAGTAAATAAAATAAAGATACATATTTGGACAGACAAACGTTTCTGCTTATTTAAATTTTCATTTTATTTTTCCCCACATTGGATTTCATTAATTGGTCAGTCAGTCACCTTTCCATGTATCTACTTAATATTTACTATCTCTTCCAGTATGCACAAGATCTGTGCTGGACTTTCAGATCAAAGACAAAACTAGAATATGATAATTTCACTCTGATCACACACAGCCAAGATAGAACTCTAAGTCAACCATAACTCTAGCAATGTAAACAAGTTGTCCTAGACATATAAGAGGTATGTAAACACAGATGAAGAAACACTTAAAGTGTATCTATTTCAAAAGGTGAATGAAGTTTTGGGGGAACTTGCAAGGAAAAACATATAGAGAAAAATCACATAACCAAAGAGTTAACCTTTGGAGTACTCTGAGAAGCTTAGTAGTGGCATCAGGATAGGTAGACCTCAGTCAGAGATCAGAGACCAGCAGAGGGGAGGCAGAGAGCACCTAGTTGTTTTCCCCCAGAGCAGTTTTAATGTTATTCTCTAGGCACTAGTTCTCCAATTTGAGTTGCACCAGAATCTCCTGCAGGAGCCTTTTGAAAACACAGACTACAGGGCCCCACTCCCAGAGTGTCTCTGATTCAGCAAGACTGGGTGAAGAAGACAAGAATTTGCATTTCTAACTAATTCTCGGGTGATGCTGATGCTGATCATCCAGTGAAAAACTTTGAGAATGTCTGCTCTAGGGGGCTGGATAGCTGCTGAAGAAGAGACAGGTTGAGCCATTTGAGAATGACATTCTGCATCTGTCTGAAGAATGCACTGGAGGAGAAGAACCTGGAGTTGGATGATGAAGCTAGGGACTACTACACCAGTCCAGGCTGGAGACACTAAAGGCCTGGACCCAGGCACAGGGAGTGGATCATGTTGGCTCTCTAAGCCTGAAGCTGAGGGAGGGGAATAGCCACATCCTGTAGGAATACTCAGGTCCCCTCTATCTGCCCAGAAAATACTGAAGAAATTTCCTAAATCTCTCTTACCTTGACAGCCTGCTCAGCATAACTGACATTGTATTTTTAGGCAGATGTCTAGTTCTGTCATTTGTCTTTCCCTTGTTCTACTTCTTTCATTCTGAGAAGCCTCCCTTCCCTTTCCTCGCATAACCTCTATTTCATCTAATATTTCTCAGCCTACCAGGTACATGACTAGATTTCAGTTTTCCTTCTCCTCAAAGCACAGCAGGAATGAGAGAAGGGGTGGAAGAGTTTGTAATAATTTTATATGTAGATTCAACAGAATTTGGTGTCTGACTGGATATGGAATTTGAAGAGGAAGGAAAGGACAATTGTGAAGTTTAAGGTTTCTGCTTAGACCAAGTAGGCAAAGGTGCCAACAATTTTAAAAAAGTACATAAGAGGATGGATAGGTAGGGAAGGAAGATTTTTATGTGGATTTGGACATGTTGATTTGGAGATCCTTAAGGTCAGGTAAGTGACAATAGCCAAGAGGATGTTCGTATATAATATTGTGCTCAGGAAAGGACTTAAACAAACACTTCTCCAAGGAGGCCATACAGAGGATCCAGAGACACATGGAAAAATGCTCAGTATCACTAGCTATCAGAGATATGCAAATTAAGACCACAATGAAATACCACTTAACATTGGTCCAAATGGCCACCATAAACAAAGCAACAAACAACAAGTGTTGGAGACGTTGTGGAGAAAAGGGAGCCCTAGTGCACTGCTGGTGGGATTGCAGATTAGTACAACCACTATGGAAAACAGTATGAAATATTCTAAGAAACTAAAAATGGACCTGACTTGTGACCCAGCAATTCCACTGCTAGGATTATATTCTAAAAACCCTGAAACACCAATTCAAAAGAACCTACGCACCCCAATGTTTATAGCAGCACAATTTACAATAGCCAAGTGTTGGAAGCAATTTAGGTGCCCATCAGTAAATGAATGGACTTAAAAACTATGGTACATTTACACAGTGGAATTCTATGTAGCAGAAAGAAGGAAGGGACTTCTCTCCTTTGTAACAGCATGAATGGAATTGGAAAGCATCATGCTGAGTGCAATAAGCCAGGCAGTGAAAGACAAATACCATATGATCTCACCTTTAACAGGAACCTAATCAACAAAACAAACAAACAAACAAACAAAATATAACCAAAGACACTGAGATAGAAAACAGGCTGACAGGGGAAGACATTTCAGGAGAAAATGGGAAGGGTTTACAGGAACAAGTATAAAGAACACATGGACAAAAACTAGGGGAGGTGGAAATGGAAGGGAGGTGGGTAGGGCTCTGAGGTGTTGGCTGGGATGGGAGTAAAAGACAGAAAACTGTATTTGAACAACAATTAAATAAAATAAATATATTTTAAAAATATTGTGCCCAAGAAAGAGATTTGGGAGTGAAGGAAGAGGCATGAAGAGGAGGAAGAGGACCAGAGTCTAGGTGACAGTAAATAATCAGGTCTCCAAGTGCAATCCAAAGGGGGAGTGAAGGGGGACACACCATTACAAAGACAAGGTCTGCTGTGGCCTTTGTTTAAGACAGATGACCTTTTTCCTTGACCTTAAAAATAAATTTTTTCCTCAAGTGTGGTCTCTAGACCACTTGCAAGAAAATCATCTGTATGACTATTATAATTACAGAAATTGAGGCAAAATCAAAACCAACATTTCTAAGAAATTTCTTATGTAATATTACTTACATGTAGGTTTGACTGTCACTGATCTGGGGCTTTCTCTAAGTTTTGTTTTATCTAGGAAGACTCAGTCAATCACTCCTGACACCTGGCAGAAAGCACCATTGCCTGCAGCAGTTATGGTGAGGTACTCCCAAGTATTCCAATTTAAAGAAAATGTCAAAGGGGTCAGGAATCAGCAGAGAATTATAAAGAGAAATACTTATATTTGTTTACCACCTTAAAAAGTCTGTGGTAGGGAGGTTGTGGGGAAGGTGGTTGTGATGTTCTGCTGGAACTCAGGGAGAAACAAAGTGGGCCATTAAGAAGTTGCCGAAGTAACCAACATTGGTCAAAGGGAAATATGGCACTTATCAAAGACCAAGGAACCTGCTGTCAGGAGGATCCTTTTAATGCCTCATGACAGCTTTCATTTTCCAAAAATGGCTCAACAACATTTTTAGTCCCACACACTCTTCCAGACACCACTCTATTAACATGTAGAATCAATGCCCTCCCACACCAACATAATCATGGGAAGGTTTTATTGTTGTTTTGCCTAATAAAAGATAATGTAAATGGCAATTTGTGAAGAAACATAGTAGCTATGCTCTGAGGAAACCAAGGCCATAGGTAAAATCCATGTGCAGTTATTCTGGCTAAGCAAGTCAATAGCCAGATTTGGCCTCCAGATATATGCATTTCCAGACCCAGCCACCTTTTGATTGCAACCATGAGATGCCTCAAGAGAGAACCATCTTGTTTAATCTAGTTAAGCATGAGAATAATAAGAAATGATGATAATAATAATAATGGCAAAATAAATTATTGGTCTTTGCCACTATGTTTGGAGTGGTTTATTACTCAGCAATGGACACCTGGAACAGGGATTAAATTCCAGGTATGAGAGCACTCCTTGATCTTTGCTGAAGTGCAGAGCGATGTTGGGAAAGCATAATGCATAGGGTGTGTGTGTGTGGAGGGGTTACTCAGCAAGGGCCGGACTGCAGGTTCAGAGGCTTACTCTGTTATAATAGAGGAGAGAATTATCCTTCATTATTTTTCCTTAATTTTTGAAGCAAAATGTTTAATATTTACATTGTTGAAAGAGTTTATGAAACGTGGTAAGAAAGTCAGCTGGAATATCTAATTTGTAAACAGACACACACACTAATATAGACACACAAAAAAACAAAGAAGAAAAAAAACTTTCCCAAACCAAGACAGACCAAACAAAAACAAAACAAACAAAGCCTGAGAACAGATAATTCTCATTGGAGGAGCTACAACTGGTATAAAGAAATATTGATGGGAACAAAAATTGAACCTTCCTCCAAGAAGTGAAATGTAAGAACAAGCAAAATGCTAAAAGTACCGTAGGTTAGCAAAAACACACCAAAAAATAAGAAAGATCTACAATCAAGATTAATCTACCCAGCAAAACTATCATTTAGAATCTAAGTACAGATAAAGAACTTAACAAAAGCTAAAGGAGTTCATCACCATCAAATCAGTATTTCATGAAACTAAAGGGTGTTCTTGAAGAGAGAAGAAGAAATGATAAAAATATGAACAATAAAATGGCAATAAACACATATCTATCAAAATTTATTCTAAAAATCAGATCGAGCAGGATGGCAGCTTCTGTGATTGTTAAGCTAGTGCTTCAACTTGATTATCTGCCACCAGCCACCCCACACTGTATGGACTTCTGCCTTCACTTGAACAAATGCCAAGTAGTTATGGATCTCACTAGCCTCATCTGCCAGTGCTTCATTTTCAGTTCTGGGGCTCCCTTCAGCCCTTACTTGGAAGGGGACCTCTTGTCCCAGGGGGAGGAAGACTATCTTGTATGAGACAATCATTGCCTCAGAGTAAACTTAGAAGAGAAAGAAGTCACTGAGAATCCTATAATAGCCAATAATTGTGATGGTACTCATTTCTTACACAAAAAAAGCAAAGCAGTGGTCATTTAAGTTGAAAGAGGATGAAGAAACTGATTTAGACATTCAAAGAAGCACTGGAAGATGCAAGAGAATAACAAGAACACCTTGGATCTAGAACAAAAAGCCATCACAGATCAGAGTGTGATGAAAAAAAAAAACAAGAGGAAAAACAAAGCCACATGTGATGTGAAGAAGAAAGAAGAAGGAGGAGGAGGAGAAGGAGAAGGAGGAGGAGGAGGAGGAGGAGGAGGAGGGAAGATGGAAAAATACCAAAGAAAAAGAAGGAATATGTACATAGAAAACTGACAAAGAATCCCAGGTCTTCTAAAGCACAGACAGTGAAAAGGGGGACTGTTCAGAAGTGTGGTCTTCCAAAAGGTTCTCCTGCTAGAAACAGCCTTGTTAAAGCCAAAAGGAAAGGTGGCACGGACATTCATGCAATAGATAGTCCCAGTTCCTCTTTAGAGTCTGAGTCTTGTCATGAATCCACCAGTGATGGTCTCAGCAATGTCACCTTGGAAGTCAGAAAGTCCACAGAGAAAATATGAACTGCATTATCAAAGGAAGGGCTCTTCTCTGCAAAGTAGCCACAAAAACTAGCTTTAACTCCATCCCCATCGAGGACAAGACAGACAGAACATTATCTTTTTCAGACTCTAGTTCAGTCAGAGGATAATTTGTGATGCCATAGAGCTCCCTGAACAAGGCTGCAGGTCTCTTAAAGACATCAGGTCTGTTTGCAGGGAGAGGTTGTCCAAGCCCAGGGCCATGGTTACAGACTCCAAATGCCACATGATGGAAGCACAGTCACCCAGACAGTGGCAGGCAGGCTCCTGGTCCTCCTCCCAAGGTAACTCTCCCCACCAGTTTGGGAAGAGGTTGGGGCAGAGGAGAGGACCTTACTTCTCATAAGGGAGTTAGGGCTCAGGGCATTAGGGGAGAAGTTGAGGAGGAGGGCTTGCTATTCCTTATGTATTAAATAAAAATGCTGACCATCATCAGCAGTAGCATTTAAATGAAGTGTTATCAAACTCATCTACTACTACCCAGAATCCAGTAGAAACACACAAGAAGGACTACAGTCTGTTACCACTGTTAGCAGCTGCCCCCCAATTTGGAGGAAAGATTGCATTTAAGCTTTTGGAACTAACGTCCAATTATTCCCCTGATGTCTCTGACTATAAGGAAGAAAAAACACTAAGTCACAACCCAGAGACCCAGCAAGTAGATATAGAAATCCTTTCATCCTTACCCACCATGAAAGAACCAGGGAAATTCCTTTTGGTTTATCTCTATGAAAATGGAACCAAGGTAATGGAGTATGCTATGACACAGGAGAGGAGGGTCACTGTTTTTTGGAAAGAGTTGATTGACCCAAGACTGATTGTTAAATCTTTGAATAACACGTAAAGTACAGAGCTTGCCTGAGTATGATGTCTGCATCTCAGTTTATAAATGCCTCATTTGTGAAGGTGACTAAAACCAGAACTTTAAAAAATAAGATCTAAAAGTTGTCTGCAGTTTTTGTTATCTTTACCTTACTACAGAGGACAAAATATCTACCTCATCATTTAAAATACATGGGTGTGGGTGAGGGGAAAGATGGTGGCAGAGTAGGACAAAGGATTCCGCTTCCCCCGACTCACCGACTCACCGGAGAAAAACCTGGCTGATCTGCAGAGGAGCGCAGCGGATATCCAACAGAGATCCAGCATATAGGAAGGTAGGACTCCAGAGATTGGAGCGGACACTGAATAACCAGACAGTGAGGAGATGGTTGCAGGTCAATAACATCTGAGGGAACAGCGCAGAGGCTGCAGGACCTCTGCCGGTCAGCACCAGAGCCCAGGCCGGTCCTCCTCAGTCTCTGGGAGCCAAGGGCTGGCAGCAAGGTCCTTGGGAGAGAGCCAGTTAGCAGCTCCCTCCCTACCCGGCCAGACGCAGTTTGAAAAGTGCCAGGAGAGATCTGTTTGCTTAAGGTGTCAGGGAGAGGAATGGGCACAAGAAAGCAAACCAGAGAGCTTTGATCACCCGTGGAGTCTGTGGTCACTGGCTTTGGGGAATTGAGAGTCGCCCTTGCGTTCCCCCATAGCACTGGGAAAGGTTCTCACTTAAGCCTGCATGACCAGGGAAGCCTGTCTGGGAGCACGTGCCACATCCCAGCCCAGGTCTGTAAATCCTGGGGAAAGTCTGCTCTCAGTGTGGCACTGGGGAGAGGCGCTGGTCCAGATGTTGGGAGAGCTCTGGTGAGACCAACTGAGTTCACCAAGAAGGAAGAAAGACCACACCAATCGACCCTCAGACTGCTGCAGCTAGTGTGACCAGAAATAACGGTTTGACCAGGTGGAAACTAACAAGAGGGTTTTTTGTTTTGTTTTTTTAAAATAATTTTTTATTTTTAACTTTATCATTGTTTTATCTTTCAATACTTTTACCCTCTCTCTTCCTCTTTCTTGTTTTATTCCTTCTTCCTTTCTTTCCAAGCCTATTGCTTTTCCCTCCCTTCTGCTGCCTTTTTTTTTTATTTCTTTTTGCTCCCCTCCCACCAAGTGAGACAGAAGACTTGGAACAGCAAAAAAAAAAAAAAAAAAAAAAAGCAGAGTTGAACTCAAAGAGGGGGCATCCCAACAGCAGAGACAGAGAGACGAAATTCGCTTTGTTATAATGGAAAAACTACAAGTAACTGCACATTTGTATTTTTTATTATTTTTCACTATTCTTACATCTTTTATTTTAATAGTATCTTTGTATTCCTCCTCTTTCTGTATAGTCTTCTTTACCTTGGCTGGTATCAAGTGATATATTGTATCACTTGACAGATATCCCCTGTCCCCTCAATCATAGTAAATTGCTAATTTACTGTCCTTTACTTCCCCTTGCCCAGTTCGCACATGATTGAAGGTCCAATACCCCTAATCTTGCTACATCATAGATTCTGCCATATGATTGTTGCTATAATACTGTTTTAAATAATAGCTTTTACATACTATTGTATATACTACACAACACCCCCCCCACCTTAGCCCACTTCATTGTTGCCTGAACTATAATACTGTAGTGGTTAACTCTATTCTCTCTCACACTACACCTATTTACCATCCTTTATTCTCACCTTACTTCAGAATCTGACTTCCCTCAAAGTCACTCATTTCTAGATCCAAATCACAAACCTTCCCTCCCCCAACAAGAGCCTTATCTTCTTTCCATCCTTTCTAAAAAGTGGCTAGTTAGGTTAAAGACTATGGTTATCGCTGTATATAGCCAGGAGATCTCCTATCTCTTCTCTACCAGCTGCTACTGTAAATATCACAGAATATTCTCCTGCTGTCATAAAGCAGCATGCCTTCCCCTCCAACTGATCACACACACGCACAAACATACAAAAGAGTAGGTGGAAAGAGTAAACACTGGGATACCCAGGAATAGAGGAAACCCAACAACAAAGGAACCACCAACAGATAAAAACAGAAGAAGGTGAAGGAAAGAGTGGACACCAAATAAACCTCAGCCCAAGAGCTATCTGGAAATACAACTAAATAGTGGAGAAATGACTCAGTACAAACAACTTGAGAAAAGCAAAACAGAATCCTCAAAACCTTGTACACACAGAAGAACTAGCTTCAACACAACTTGCCCTCACAAGTGCAACAAATTAAAACAGGTAATGGACAAAGGCACCATCAGTTAACCAGCTGGTGGGAAGGACCCACAAAAGAAAGACACAAAAACAACAAAAACCCAAAGACAAACACAGAGCCAACTTACAGAAAGCCCCAAGACCAGTGAGCTTTGGAGATCAAAGGGACTAAACCACCAAATCTCACAGGCATTATATCACAGAAGTTCACACCATAAACCCAGAAAGCCAGAACAAATCAGTTTAAGAAGCTGAACCTAATAAGAAGAGTCTAACAAACAATGGAAAGAAACAACAAAGAAACAACCCCTCAATGAAAGGAAAGGAGGAAGCCTCAGAAAGAACACTAGGTGAAATAGAGGCAAGTCAGCTATCAGATATTGAATTCAAAGCACTGGTTATCAGGAAGTTCAAAGAGCTCACAATGAGCTACCAGAAACTAGAGGGGAACTACAATGAACTCACTGCAAACTGTATTACCGTGAAAAAGGAAATCGAAACTATCAGCAGGGGATAAGAGTAAATGAAAAATACAATTTTGGAGCTGAAGAACAGAGTGGAAGGAATCAAAAGCAGGATTGATGAAGCAGAAGATCAGATCAGCGAGTTGGAGGACAAAGTACAAAAAACACCCAGAAAGAGCAAGAAAGAAAAAAGAGGCTCAGAAAAAATGAAGAAGGATTAAGAGAACTGCAAGACAATATGAAACATAATAATATCCGAAAAATAGGGATACCAGAAAAAGAAGAAGAAGAGCAAGGGATAGAAAATCTATTTGAAAAAGTAATGATGGAAAGCTTCCCTAATTTGGTGAGAAAAAAAGTCACATAAATCCAGGAAACACAGTCCCAATCAAGGGGAACCCAAAGAGGCCCACTTCAAGACACATCATCAGTAAAATGGCAAAATTTCAAGACAAAGACAGAATTTTAAAGGCAGTAAGGGACAAAAAGGAAGTAACATACAAGAATTCCCCAATTAGGTAAGCTGCTGACTTCTCAATGGAAAAACTCTAAGCAAGAAGAGAATGGCAAAAAAAGATATTCCAAGTAATGAGAATCACAGGCCTGCAACCAAGGTTACTTTGCCCCACAAGGACAAAGGCTCTCAATCAAGATAGAAGGCCAAATGAAGAGCTTCCAAGACAAAAGAAGTCTAAAAGAATACACCTCCACAAAATCAGCTTCTGCAAGAAATACTAAAAGGTCTGCTTTAAGGAAAGGAAGGAAAAGAGAGAGACAATGAGAATCACGGGTATAAAAATGACAATGAATAACTAATAACCTATCAATAATAACCTTAAATGGAAATGGATTAAATGCTCCGATCCAAAGACATAGAATAGCTGAATGGATAAGAAAGGATGACCCACACATTCTCTGCCTACAGGAGATCAACTCAAGAAAAAGACCTACACAGACTAAAAGTGAAGGGCTAAAAACAAATTTTCCAAGGAAACAGCCAGAAAAAAAAAGCTGGGGTAACAATACTCATATCAGACAAAATAGACTTCAAAAAAAGGGCCATAAAGAGAGATCCAGAAGGTCACTTCATAATATTCAAGGGAAGAATCCACCAAGAAGACATAAACATTGTAAATATATATGCACCCAATATAGGAGCACCCAAATATATAAAGAAAATCTTAGAGGACTTCAAGAAAGATATTGACAGCAACACAATTATAGTTGGGAATTTTAACACCCCACTCTCAAAAATGGACAGATCTTCCAAACAAAATATCAACAAAGATATTTTGGCATTGAACAAAGTCCTAGATGACATGGACTTAACTGATATATATAGAACCTTTTATTCCAAAGAAGCTAAATATGTATGCTTTTCAAATGTGCGTGGAACATTTTCATAGACCACATGATAGGACAAAAACAAGCCTCAATGAATTCAAAAAAATTGAAATAATCCCAAGCATTTTCTCTGATACCAAGGGACTGAAACTAAAAACCAACCACAAGAGAAAAGACCCAAAACATTCCAAATCATGGAAATTGAATAGCATGCTATTACACAACAAGAGCATGCTATAGCTCTTGGATGGGCCAAGAATGAAATTATACAAGGAATAAAAAAATTTCTGGAAACAAATGAAAATGAACTAATGAGAACCCAAAACTTATGCAACACAGCGAAGGCAGTCCTGAGAGGGAAGTTCACAGCAATACAGGCCTACTTAAAAAAGATAGAAACATTTCAAACAAACAACCTAACCCTATGACTATGAGAACTTCAGGCACAACAACAAAGACAGCCCAGAGCAAGTAGAAGCAAGGAAATAACCAAGATCAGAGCATAATTAAACGACATAAAGATTAGAAGCAAAATTCAAAGGATTAGTGATTCCAGGAGCTGTGTTTTTGAAAAGATAAACAAAAGAGATAAGCCTTTAAGCAGGTTCATCAAGAAAAAAAAGAGAGAAAACCCAAATAAAAACAATCAGAAATGAAAGAGGAGAGATTACAACTGACTTCACAGAAATACAAAGGATTGTAAGAAATTACTATGAAGAACTATATGCCAAGACATTTGAAAATATAGATGAAATGGACAAATTTCTAGAAAAACATAATCTTCCCAAATTCAATGAAGAAGAAGCAGAAAGCCTGAATAGACCAATAACAGCAAATGAAATTGAAGCAGTAATCAAATATCTCCCAAAGCACAAAAGCCCTGGATGAGATGGTTTCAAAGGAGAATTCTGCAAAGCATTTAAGGAAGAGCTAACTCCTATTCTTCACAGACTATTCCAAAATATCCAAAATGATGGAAGACTTACAAACTCTTTTTATGAAGCCAGCATCATCCTAATTCCAAAATCAGATAAAGATACAACAAAGAAAGAAAGCTTCAGGTCAATATCACTGATGAGTATAGATGCTAAAATCCTCAATAAAATATTGGCAAACCTCATCCAACAGTACATTAAAATGATCATTCACCATGACCAAGTGTGGTTCATCCCAGGGATGCAAGGATGGTTCAATATTCGTAAATCAGTAAATGTAATGCATCACATAAATGAAAGCAAAGACAAAATCTACATGATCATATCAATAGATGTAGAAAAAGCTTTTGATAAGGTACAACACAATCCATTTATTACAAAAACACCCAGCAAAGTGGGAATAGAGGGAGCATTCCTCAATATAATAAAGGCTGTATATGAGGGACCTACAGCCAACATCATACTCAATGGGCAAAAACTAAAATCTTTTCGACTAAGATAAGGAACAAGACAATGTTGTCCACTTTCACCACTTCTATTCAATATAGTATTGGGAGTTTTAGCCACAGTGATCAGACAAGAAAAGAAAATGAAAGGCATCCAAATTGGAAAGGAGAAAACAAAATTGTCACTGTTTGCAGATGACATGGAAAATCCTATATACTCTACCCCCAAACTGCTCAACCTAATAAGTGAATTTGGCAAAACAGCAGAATGCAAAGTCAATATTCACATATCAGAGACATTTTTTGTATACTAAGAATGAAACAGCAGAAGCAGGAATCAAGAAAAAAATCCCATTTGATACAGCAAAAAGAAAATAAAGTACCTAGGAATAAACCTAACCAAGGAGGTAAAAGAACTGTATGCAGAAAATTACACAACACTGAAGAAAGAAATCAAGGAAGACAGAAACACATGGAAACATATACCCTTTTCATGGATCAGAAGAATTAACATCATCAAAATGTCCATACTACCCAAAGCAATTTACAGATTCAATGCAATATGTATTAAAGTACCATTTACATATTTGACAGACATAGAACAAACACTTCAAACATTTATATAGAAACATAAATGACCCCAAATAGCAGCTGCAATTTTGAGAAAGAAGAACAAAGTAGGAGGGATCACAATACCTGATACCAAACTGTATTACAAGGCCACTGTAATCAAAACAACCTGGTACTGGCATAAAAACATGCATATAGAGCAATGGAACAGAACAGAGAGCCCATAAATGAACCAAAGTCTCTATGGTCAATTAATATTCGACAAAGGGGGCAGCAACATAAAATGGATTAATAATAACCTCTTCAACAAATGGTGTTGGGAGAACTGGACAGCTACATGCAAAAAAAAATGAAACTCTAGCACCAACTTACAGCATACACCAAAATAAATTCAAGGCGGATGAAAGACTTAAATATAAGCCATGGCACCATTAAAGTACTAGAGGAGAACATTGGCAAGAAAATCTCAGATATTTCACGCAGCAACATTTTTATTGATATGTTTCCTAGAGCAAGGGACATACAGAAAGGAATAAACAAATGGGATCTCATCAACATTAAAAGCTTTTGTACGGCTAAAGAAAACAGCATTAAAATAAAAAGACAACCAACTGTATGGGAAAACATATTTGCCAATGATACCTCAGACAAAGGTTTAATCTCCAAAATATACAAAGCACTCATAGGACTTCACTCTAAGAAGACAACTAACCCAATTAAAAAATGAGGAAAGGACTTGAACAGACACTTCTCCAAGGAGGACATACAGAGGATCCAGAGATACTTGAAGAGATGCTCAATATTGCTTGCTATCAGAGAGATGCAAATGTAAACCACAATGAGATACCACTTTACACTGGTGAGAATGGCTACCATGAACAAAGCAATAAACAACAATTGTTGGAGAGGGTGTGGGGAAAAAGAGACTCTGGTCCACTGTTGGTGGGATTGCAGACTGGTACAACCATTATGGAAAACAGTATGGAATTTTCTCAGAAAACTAAAATTGGACTTGCCTTTTGATCCAGCAATTCCACTGCTAGGATTGTATCCTAAGAACCCTAAAACACCAATGCCAAAGAACATATGCACCCCAATGTTCATAGGAGCACAATTTACAATAGCCAAGAGTTGGAAGCAACCTCGGTGCCCGTCAGTAAATGAATGGATCAAAAAACTGTGGTACATGTACACAATGGAATTTTATGCTGCAGAAAGAAAGAAGGAGCTCCTACCTTTTGCAACAGCATGGATGGAACTGTAAAGTACTATGCTGAGTGAAATAAGCCAGGTGTGAAAGAGAAATACCATATGTTCTCATCTTTAACAGGAAGCTAAACAACAAAACAAACAAGCAAGCAAAATAAAAACGAAGAGACTGAAATAGAGAACAGGCAGACAGTGACCAGAAGGGAGAGGGGAGGGAATTTCAGGGGAAAATGAGAAGGGTTTACAGGAACAAGTATAAACAACACATAGACAAAAACTAGGGGAGGTGGAAATGGGAGGGAGGTGGGTAGGGCTCTGAGGGGTTGGCTGGGATGAAAGTAAAAGACAGAAGACTGTACTTGAACAACAATTAGATAAAAAAAATTAACATACAATGGTGTGTGTTTTTCTAGACCTTTTTTGTGTCTAATTTTAGTAACAAAATTTAAAACATGACATTCCCTGTATACATCATTATATGCCAGTACATGTAGTTTCTTGGTTTTTATTTTACTTTTTAACCATCAAGTAACCATTGTCAGAAGCAGTTTATAAATACCAAGTACAAGAAAGTGCTACATACCTTTTGTCAGTAAGATTTATTAAGTAACATTGTAAAACATGAAAGC
Source organism: Sturnira hondurensis (assembly GCF_014824575.4). NCBI lineage: Eukaryota > Metazoa > Chordata > Mammalia > Chiroptera > Phyllostomidae > Sturnira > Sturnira hondurensis. The sequence continues at coordinate 1,927,460 of NW_028094936.1, read as the reverse complement.
ACATTGCTTGACCTAATTTTTTACATTTGAGTTGTTCTATTAAATGTGGAACATCTTACAAATTTCAAGTATTTTATACCTGTAATTATCAAGACTTAACAAATAGTGGTGTTTGCTGCAGGCAGTAAGTTAAGAAATCCTTTCACATATTTCTCAGCTTTAAAGTGAAGGTTTCTTATGGCCCTGTGTAGAGCAGTGAACGTGAGACCTGATATGTGTTTTGGGGGGAGAACTCCTGTTTCATGTGATGAGAGGGTTTACTGTGAGTTCAGGCCAAGAATGCTGAGATCTCCTCTTGTTAGGAGATCTCAAGCACCTAGCTGAGCATGCTGGAGTGAGGATCTTGAACAGAAACTTCCTTTCCTGTGATTATTCAACACAAAGCTAAAATGGTTAAGTATATACAGTGAAAATTGCTTTCTTTTAACAAAGGTCAGATCCCTTCTTCAGTTTTGTGGAGTTTTTAATAAAACTATATTGAACTAAAAATTTTACTCTAAAAATCAAAATAAATGAACAAACACAACAGAAACAGACTCGTAGATAAAGAGAACATGTTGATAGTTGGTGGATGGGAGGGAGGTTGGGTGGATGGAAAAAAAGTTGAAGGGATTTAGAAGTATAAATTGGTAGTTACAGAATAGTCATGGGGTGTGAAGAACAACATAGGAAATATAGCCAATAATATTCTAATAATTATGTATGGTATCAGATGGGTATGGAAATTATCACAATGATCATTTTAACTTAGTAATTTAAAATGTCTAATAACTGCTGTGTATAACTGAAACTAATATAATAGTATGTCAACTATAACTGAAAAATTTTAAAAAGTGATTGAAAAATAAAATAAAATTTTTAACCATTAAAAAATGAGGTTGTAGTAAAGCTGTTGTTGCCGGCAGAGTTAACCACAGAACCATGTTAGGAAACATTAGACATCATAATCAAACATCAAAACCATGTGGATCTCCCCTGGTCCACTCTTTTGGGCATAGAACCCTAAGGAAACATTCTACTACAATACAACTTTGATATTTAACAGTCCCAAAGACCTTATTCAAAATAGTAGTAAAAAGCAATAAAGAGAACATCTACCAATAAAGCAAATTAAGTTAACTAAATTACTTGTATTTGTTGGAATACTATACAACTCTTTAATTGATAATCTTAAGACTATGAAGCAATATGAAAATATCTATATTAAATAAAATGTTAATATAAAGCTAACTATATATTATTATTACCACTATGCAAGGACTGTACGTGAATATAGAAATTGAAGGTAAAATTTTTTTAAAAAGTAAATCTTGGAGTAGTAGGATTATAATTTTTTTTTTATTTAAAACTTCCATTTCTCAGGAAACCAATGGCAGTGGACTCAGAGGAAGTTATACTAGCCAGGACCAAATGAAATTACAGCTAAATTATAGAAAAATTGTCCCAAATAACCAATGGAAGACTAGCTAGATAGAAGCCTCATAACCAAGGATTCACAGTAAAAACCACATGGAGACTGGTAGAAAATGCAGAGGTGAGGGAGAGCTGGCTGGGCTCCATGGGTGGCAGCTAAAGTTCTAGAGGATTAGCTCAGCTGTGGGGGTGGGGTTTATCTTGAAAAGTGTAGAATTCACAACTACAAGCTGGGTTCCCCAACATAGAACACCAGAATCAGCAAAGGAACCCACATAACATCTGGCAATGAAAAGCGGCAGGGTTTCTCTCCATCAGGGAGAGATGGCTAGAGAGGCAGCCACCATCTTAAAGGGACGACATATAAAATTTCATTTGCATCCACTCACCCTGGGCTTTGGAGGAGGGGGGGCAGAGTAAAATAGAACTGCACGAGGAGAGTCTGGGGTTGGTGGATTTGTGGAGAGAGCTGAAGGGTCAGCCACCAGTATTCCTGTGCCCAGTTGTTCCCCCATACTTCAGAAAGCACCTTTCTCAGTCAGAGCACTCCCTTTCATGTGGTATCAGCCTTGAGAGAAGCAATATCTCCACCCACTGGAATTTCTCTCACTACATCCTGTGGAGCTTACACTCTGCTGAGGAGTTCAGCTTGGGATTGTTTCAGACAGATCTCTGGATCTCTGAGAACTTTGAGACATTTGCTGACCCACCCCCAGGCCCAGTACTCATAAAAGCCAGCCTGGAACTCAGCTTGGACCTTTCCAGATGTTCCCATGCTTATCAGGGGGAGCCATGAGCTATGGATCTCTGATAGCATTAAATAGGTTGCCCACAAATGAATAAAATAATAGCAATCAAGAGTTGGTTACAACAAGACCCATATAACATACACAAGTGACATTTTTAGAGTACCCAGTTCAGGTAATCAGGGGGAATGTGGCACTGTGTCCCACAGGGCACCCACTACATAAATGCCTCCCCATCAAGACTGAGAGTCATAGCAGATCTACCTAGTAAATAGAAACAAACACAAAGAGGCAGCCAAAATGGGGATACAAAGAAGCAAACTTCAAAAGAAAGAACAAGAGAATTCTTCAGAAGAACTAAATAAAATAGAGACAAGAAATTAATCAGCTACAGAGTTCAAAGTAATAATTATAAGGATGCTGAACAGTATGAAAAAAGGCATAGAAAGGCCCTGATACACTGAAACCAGCAGACCCGAGAGATTAGAAACAGGTGCAACAAAAGGTGTTCAGGGCTCTAGCCAGCCTCAGCTCTTATGCAGAGCTGCCATCAACACCAAGCAGGAAAGAGCTACCCCTTTTGTACAGATTGACCCTTCACAGAAAATGGACAACTAATTAACTAGAAAGTATACATAAATGTAAATAACCTGGGACAGATCAAGACCAGTGGTCGGGGAGTGGTGGGGAAGCACTCCCACCACCTACCCTGAAGACTGAACAGCACTACCCCGGAGTGACCCAGAGATTCCACCTTCAACAACACACTAGAAATCCATTCTGTAAGCAGGTGGAAGTGGCGCTGGAAGTGATCCTGGGCATTAGATGAGCCACTCCTAGGCCTTCTGTTGTTGGAAAGCAGGCAGGGCAGAACTGTGAGGAACAGCCAGGCCTGAAGGAGACACCCACAGTCTGTGGATCACTTCTAGTCTCGAACAGGATGCCTAAGGCTAGAAGGGAAGACTACCTTACATGACCAGGGTAGATCCAGAAAAAGAAGAGAGTGACAAACACTAGACTCTGTTGACGTATATTCCACTGTGCCTTATTTATTATTTTCATTATTGTTTTCCTGCAATAAGAACCAACAATTCCATTTCTGAGTATTTATACAAAGAAATCCAAAATACTGATTTGGAAGAATATATGCACCACTACATTCATTGAAGCATTATTTACAATAGTCAAGATTTGGAAGCAACCAAAGTGTCCCTCAGTGGGTGAGTCAGTATAGCCACTATAGAAACTTTATACAATAGAATACTATTTGATAATAAAAAAGAGGAAATTTTTACCCATTGTAACAACATGGGTGGATCTGACCAACATTATGCTCATTGAAAAAGGCCAATCAGTGAAAGACAAGTATCATACAATTTCACTCATATTAGAGAATCTAATAAACAATCTGAACTAACCTGTAAAATAGAGACAGACTCATAGGCTGACAGCTCTGGAGGTGGGTGTGAGGCAGAAGGATAGGCACAAAATAAATAACAAGGAGGGAAAAAAAGTCATGGACAAGGATAACAGTGTGGTGATTGCAGGGGTGAAGCAAGGGCAGTGGGTGGAGGTAAGTAAGGGTATAGGGGGAATAAATAGTGATTGAGAAAAAGAGCTGTTTAATTTCTTTAAAAAAGCAATAAAACATCCATTTCAACAGCACAATAATTTTATGCAAATAACTAAACAATCCAACTTTAATTATTTAAAATAATACATATTTATGTTTTCTGATTGCTCAATGTGAAGGTAGAGTTAGTTAATTCAAGATATTCTGACAGGGTAGGAATTTACTTAGGAAATGGTCTTATACAGAGCTCTGTTTAACCCTGGTGCCCTATCAGGCACTGGAAGGAGTTATACAGAATAATGTAAAAGGTAAGGACTGTTACAGAGGCAGGCATGATCAATCATCAGTTGTAGAGGAGGTGGCTACAGGCTCTGTGTGAAGGGTTCTGGAAAGTTTCCAAGGACAACATGACATTTGGATTTGGTCTTTGCAGGAGATATGTACCAGGTAAAAGGCAGGCAATGAAGGACTTTCCTGTGGTGGGAGCATGTGGCAAAGCCTGCTTTATATGCTGTATGTGAGTGTGAGGTGTGGCTCAGTTTGAATGTGGTGACCACAGACTGCTTTTGTGCACTCAATATTTCTCAAAGTGCATCTTCTTGAAAAAATACATTCGATTTTCAGTCATCCTATCAGGAGTCAAAGGAAACTCCTTACAACACTGAGAAATCTGTTTTGCTATGAGACAGTGATCACTGTAAATTTTTCCTGATACCTGACTATTGTTTTTAAAAAAATGACCCTTCTGTGTGGTCACATCTGCAAATGATAAAACACTGGCCATATATTTTCTGTGACTGCCTTTATCACATAAAATTACTGAAACATTTTAAATGCTTGACAGCAACAGGTTATGATAAGTATTAAAGGTGGAGGCAGCAAATTTAACTTCTTTCTTAGCAAAGTCTGGCTGCATCTCACCTTGGTCATCTCCACTTGAGGGCACAGAACTTTACACACCAAAGCCTGCAAAATTTTTCTAGAGGCCTGATTTATAATTAATTTGGCCTAATTGTTAGATTATAACACCTGAACACTATAGGTTAAGGTGATTATTTCTATTTCTGATTTATTGTTCTGTTTAAATATTCAAACTACACCTCTTGTAGATATACCCCGATGATGTTCTCCCTATTTCTTTTTTATTGTTCTAGTATAGTTGTCCCCATTTTCCTAACACTGCTCTCCCCCACTGCACCAAACCCACCTCCCACCTTCAATTCTACTCCCCTTTGACTTTGTCCATGAGTCCTTCCCTTGACCTTTCCCCTTCTTTACACCTTATGCTCCTCCCACCCCCCCTTTGGTCACTGTTTGTTCTTTATTTCCATTTCTCTGGTTCTATTTTGCTCACTTCTTTGTTTTGTTGATTAGTTTGCACTTATAGATGAGTTCATATGGTATTTGTCTTTCACCCCCTGACTTATTTCATGTAGCATATTCTCTTCAGTTCCATCCATGCTACTGCTCCTTCTTTCTTTCTGCTGCATAGTATTCCATTGGGTAAATATACCACAGTTTTTTGACCACACTCACTTACTGATAGGTACTTAGGTTGCTTCCAGCAGTTGGCTATTATAAATTGTGCTGCTATGAACATTGTGGTGCATAGGTTTTTTTGAATTAACAGTTCAGTTATTCTTAGGGTATAATCCCAGCAGTGGAATTGCTGGGTCAAAGGGCAACTCCATTTTTAGCTTCTTGAGGAAATTTCGTACTGTTTTCCACGGTGGCTTCACCAGTTTGATTTTCCACCAACAGTGCACTAGGGTTCCCTTTTCTCCACAACATCGCCAGCACTTGTTCTTTGTTGATTTGCTTGATGGCCATTCTGATCCACGTGAAGTGATATCTCATTGTGGTTTTAATTTGCATCTCTCTGATGGCTAGTGTTGCTGAGCCTCCTTTCATATGTCTCTGGGCCCTCTGTATGTCTTCCTTGGAGAGTGTCTGTTCAGGTCCTTTGACAATCTAATTAAAAATTCTCTCCCTATATTTTAGACTGCTAAACAACTTTAGCTTATCTGTTCTGGCAAGACACTTAAAGGCTATGTCTGCCTGTGGGTTCTCAACAAGGTCTCTATGTAAAATGAGCTTGCTGTGTTCTCTACTTTTTAGTTACAGGAGTTTTGTTGCAAACACCATGAATGGACTCTCCCATGGACTTTTGATAGCCCAGTTTTATTAGATATGAATGCATCAGAAGTTGCCCCACGTAATAATACCCTCTCTTGTGGAAATGATTATAAAGAAATATCTTGCCAATGAAAATTCTTTCATAATTCTCATTAATGACTTAAATACTAACTAGTGATGGGGAGCAATGTAAGCAAATGTCTTCCAAATGCTCAAGCAATAGAATAACCTTGGAGATTTTCACTTACAGCATGCTACTCTGTGTAGAATGGTAATAAGGGCTTAATTTTTTATCTCTGTGTATCTTTAATGGGACTAAATTGTCCACTTTTTTATGGCCAATACAATTAATTTTCAAAGAACATTTGAAATCAATAGGGTGTTCACCCAAACCCAGTTCTTTAGTCTCATTAATCCTTCACAACCTTTTCTTTATTTCATACTAATAAGATGACATGTGGGTATAATTGAAGTTGAGCCTCCATTTTGTATTCCTGATTACTAAAATTACCCCAAAGCCACCATCTTGGCCTTAAAGAAAAAAATGTGTGACATGATAGGTTAATTTTGATTGCAGGTTATAAAGAAAAAGGATATATTTAAAAGCTCATTACTAAGGGTCTAGTTTTTACACAAAATAATTCTAAAATGTTTTAAAGTACATTTTCTAAGATGAAATCTTTGTAAGAAGTAGTATTCCTGAATATATAGCAATTATGAGACAAGAGTAGATATGAGTACAGTGATATAAGAGATGGTTTCTCTTAGGGAAGTGTTTAGAATTCTATAAAACTTATCCTTGGAATTTTTACAACTGTTGAAATTCCAGAACTTTTTGAGAATCTTAGAACAGATATGGATCAGTCTGAAAGAAGAAGAAGTGCCCCCATGGATAATTCAGCATAGAGTTTCTGAAGGGTACATGTAAAACTGACACCCCCAGTGAATATCTAGGGTGGGGTCAGGTAGGGAGCCTCCATGCTACGCCTCTTGATTAAGAACACCTGTTTTCAAGGTTGGGCCATCAAGAAGTTTAGAGGATTCCCTGTATTTAATTGACACTCAGGTTATCTCATCTCCTGACACCAAGTTACAAACATAGTTTTTTAAGTATCTACTATAAATGGATTTCTTAAGATATAAAATTAATCTCTGACCTCCTCATATAATGAGCAGAAAAGTATAGCATGGGATTTTTCTTTAGCTATCATTCTCCTTTCATTCTGGTTTATAGGGGCTTTCTGCATGCTGATCACCAACCGCTTGTTGAGTTGCTCCATCTGCTGAATGGACCCTGATCTCTGCATCCCATCATGGGTGGCTGCTGCGGTTGGACGCTGCCAGGTAGTTGTGCGGTTCACATGATCCACATAAAAGACCCGCCCATGGCTGTCAATGCGAGCTTCCCAGTCTAGCGTGTAATGGAAAGGCAAAAATAAGTAAATAAATAAGGGACAAACTGTTGATCCATGTGAAACAGATACCACCTCCAGGTCTTCCACAGGTGGAACTCACTATTGGCTATTTGATGAAGGTGAACACTGCCCCAGAACCTCCTATGACTTCTGAGGCATAGATCTGGAATTGACATTCCAGAAAAGAACATACTAGTTGCGTATTCTCTGCTGAGCTGCTTTTATTATTTTTTAAAGATATAATTAATTTACTTATTTTAGAGAGAAAGGAAGGGAAGAAGAGAGAGAGAGCCTCTCACACAACCCAAACAGGGGACACGGCCCACAACCCAGGCATGTGCCCTGACTAGAAATTGAACTGGTGACCTTTTGGTTCACATGCCAGCACTCAACTCACTGACCCACAACAGCCAGGACTCTGCTGAGCCACTTTAAACAGTAATTATAGTTCCTTACATACAATCTATGTCAAGTTCCAGTAATTTCAAAAGAATATCTAATGTTTATTTTATTTCTTTCTTTAAAATTTTTTATCCTGTCAATCTTCTTGGCTACTCATATGGCAGCTGAAAGATTGTAGTTATAACCATTTTTAACTACAGTTCTAAAATACTACACATCCAACTTTAGATGCTCTCCATCTAATATTTAGAAAATTTCATTAATTGCTATTCCCTTTGAAAGGGATTTGATACCTAGGGTTTCAAACCATTCTTTTGATAACTTGTAATTTCACAGTGTATATTTGACCCACTGTGGCTGCCAAATATCTCTTGACCAAAACCAAACCAAACCAAATCAGTAACAACTATTAAAAAGCACCAAGCTTTTAAGTACCTCTTTGTTGATAGCCATCCCAAACAGTAGAGGGAACCCAAGATAAGGATAATTTCCTTTACTCCTCAAATTTAAACAACAACCCAACTCTAAAAGGTAGAATTATAGTTATATACTGCATAATTCATGTAGGTGCTAGGTAGGGTAGTGTGGATGAAAAATTGCTCAAAACTGAAAGAACTGGCAGTAATATTTAAACATCTTAGCTTAACATTGAAAATCAGTATCTGTTGCACCAAAATAGGCAAAGCTTTTACAGTCCACATGTAATGATGTGACAGAAAATTACGCTGAAAAATTAAAGAAGAAAAAGAACAAAATTATGCAAATGAAGGAAAACATTCAGCCTTTTAAATGAGGAAAACTATAGATTTGGGGAGTAGATCAGATATTAATGAAAAAACGTTATTCAGGTAATGATACAACAATACTCATTTTTTAAATGGAAAACTTGACATAGTATATTTATTACTATGGCATATATCTGACATTCAATTGAGTAATTACAAAAAATGCCCCTCTCCCCAAAAACCCACAAAATACCAGAAAACATCAAATTTAACATATGACAAATTGAAGAAAAATGTAGTGATATTGCACAAATAAATTCTAGGGGGTTTTGATTAAAATTAACTTCTAGATTATCCACTTACCAACTGGTAGTTTTAAATGTTAATAGGTAATTAAGGTTGAACCAAAATTTTAAAAATTTCACTGATTCCCAAATGAGTAACAGTTTGACACCTTTTCCCCCCTTGAATTCAACATGACTGTTAATCATTGAAGAGTATTCTGTACCCTGGACAGTGTAGCTAAGTGGGTGGAGTGCCTGCATGCAAACCAAAGATTGGCCGTTTTGATTCCCTCGAACTGGACATATGCCTGGGCTGCCGGCCAGGTCCCCCATAGGGGGTATGTGAGAGGCAACAACACACTGATGTTTCTCTCCCACTCTTTCTCTCTCCTTCACCCTCTGTCTAAAATAAAAAAATATATAATCTTTTAAAAAATATTTTGTTATTCAATTCAATTGAGTAAACTTCACTACAAACTAGAAATTATGTCAGGTCCTGAGGGCACTCTACTCAGCACACATCCCTGCCCTCCAGACACTCACAGTAAAGAAAGGATTACTTCAGAGACAAAATTCCAGTCTCATAAATTCTCTAAGGGAAAAAAAGAGAATTATGCAACAATAATAATAACTTCTCTCTGAGTGTTTCAATATTTCCAGGTCACTAATAAAAAAAGAATAAAAGCCAGAGAAATTTGTCAATGCGTTATATATGTGGAATGCATACTTTTATAAAGATATAAAAAAGTAACAGTTAAGTAGAAATAGATATTAAAGCATGTGTTATAGGTTGACTTGTTAAGAATTAACTTTCACATATTTTAAAAACCATACCGTGTAAAGAAAAAACTTTCCAAATGGAACTTCAGGCCTCAGCATGCCTAACATCTTGGCATTGTGTTTCCTAAGCACCCCCTGAAAATGGTACCTTAATGAGGCTAGGACAAGTTAGAATAATTTATTTCCATCAATTAATTTTTAACTGAAGGACATACTATATACTAAATTATATATTTTCCATGAAGTTGAAGAACAATGTAGAGTGTAATAAAGTGTCATCTTTAGTTATGATACTAATACAAGTAAAACTACATATTTTTGTATTTTAACAACTTTAATACCATGTTTGTAGTCTCAACTATTGAACTTCAATCACACATTCAATTGCCTTTTTGACATCACTGCCTGAATGACATCTTAAATATAACATGATCAAAACCAATCTTCAGAGCTTTCCTACCCAAACCTATTCTATCTGCAACCTTCCCTTCCTATCTCAATTTAAAGCAACTCCATCCTTCCAGGTAAAAATTCTTGAAAACAGTCTTGACTATTGTGTTTCTCCCACATGTCACATCTAATTGGTCAGCAAATTTACCCATAAAATACATATTCAGAATCTGACCACAGCTCACTACATCCACGGCACCCCTGTGGCTCAAGCCACCCTTATTTTTTACCTAGGTCACTGCAATAAACTTTTAATGGGTCTCATGTTTCTATCTTTCCTTCTTACAATTTAATCCCAACTCAGTAGCCACAGAAAGCCTTTTAAAACCTTAGACATGCTACTTCTTTGTTCAAAACCCCACAACGTTCCCTTTCATCCAGAGTAAAAGCCAAATCCCTTAAGTGGTCTAAAAGGCCCTATAATTCAAGGGTGTCCAACCTTTGGGCATCTCTGGGTAACACTGGAAGAAGAAGAGTTGTTGTCTTGCATCACACACTAAATACATTGTGACATGTAATCACAAAAAATTCATAATGTTTTAAGTAAATTTATGATTTTGTGTTGGTCTTCACTTATAGCCATTCTGGGCCACCTGCAGCCTGCAGGTCATGGGTTGGACACCCCTGCATGTGATCTGGGTCCCAATATTTCCTCAGTGTCATCACCTACTACAAAGACACTTGACTCCTTATTATTCCTTAAACCCACTAGGCAAGTTGTTTTCTTTTTTCAGAAAACTCTCACCAATATCTACAGGGGTAACTCTTTTGCCTCCTCTAAGTCTAGTGTCAAAGGTTACATTCTCAATGAAGCTTACCTGACCACACTATTTAACATGGCAAACCAGCCAACAACACAAACTCCAGATGCCCTTACCTGCTCTGCTTTTGTTGTTTGATAGCACTTATTACCATCTAACATGTTATATTATTTCCTCACAACTTTAATATTTATCATATGTCTCTACCAGACTGAATTGTAAATTCCATGAGTGCAGAGACCTTTGTTTTGTACCTCACAGAAAGTAATAATTCCATAAATAGTTGTTGAATGAGTAACTACTGGTAATGAAATCATCCATGTACTATTTGAGATTATCTGAGTAAATTTAGTTGTTAGGCTTCACTACAAACTTTTGTAATATTTTTCATTGTTACATGGACAGAAAATCAAAACTTATCTGGAGAATTTTGTTTTCATTATTTAAAGCTGTTTATAACATAATTATTTAAATTAGACTTATATACTCAATTTTTCATAGTATCTGTATGTATAAGTAGTTATTACTTTTGCATAGATTAAAAGTCAATTCATGAACACATGCATTGATTGAGTTATTTGTTGTAGGTAAAGTATTCTTTTTCTGGAAAAAACATTATAGATATTTTTCAAATAAGTGTTAATTAGGAAGTATCTATAGTAGCATTAAAGTTTACTATTCATTTGTGGAATACCCATAAATCAATGCATAAATAAAGAACTCAGATGTCAAAAGTTAAAGGATTTAATGTTTGGCTTGTCCCCCCACCCCCAAAATATGATGTTCTTTTAAATGTATACAGATTGAAATAAATAAACACATATATTTATATATATTCATATATAAATAAATATTATTGTCTATAAATATTAAATATATATTATACATTCAATATATTATTATATAGTATATATTATAATGAATTATATATATTTGATAAATATTTATATATATTAAATATACTCTATTTACATATGCAGATTGAACATATTTATTGATTTTTCACCTAAAATTACAACTTACTGGAAGAAAATAGGCATAAGTAAAAATGATATTGCATTAGAAAGAATGAGTAAATTAAAATTAAGCATTTTTCCTTTTGAAAACTGTTACCACTTGATGTAAGCATAGGCTAAATATAAAAAATATTGATTCTTAGGATCTTGAAAAGACCTTGCAGTTATGGAATTTATCTAATCTTAAAAGTTATGTTTGCTTGAAAAACAAGGCTAAGCCATAACAGAGATGTTACAGAAGTCATGAACATATGCAATGCTAAATGGGGTGTCAGTTCCTTCTTATAAATTTATTATAATGGCATATTATAAGATTAAGAATAGAATGAAATCTAGAACTATTTAGTCCAAACTTGCATTTTAGTAAATGAAGATACTGAAGTTTTACTTAACAAATAAGAAAACTGAGTCTATAAGAGAATAAGTCGTTTTCCCAGCTTCAAATGACTAGTTGGATAATTATTACTTACATATTACAGTTACCAGGAGAAAATGATAAAGATGTATTTTTCTTAAAAAACCTAAGAACTACAGAAGAATCTTGAGGCTGTCACCTATTGATACAAGTTATAGCAAGGAAAATGCAAGTTCCTGGGTCCTGGTGGATTGAAATGTTTTATTATATGGAGATGCTTGTGACATAACAGGTCCCAATAAGAACAATAGAATCATCCAGTCTTGAATTCAAAGCTTTTAAATATAAAATAGTACAATTTGAAACTTAAGAGATATGCACAGTTTGCAAGGACCAGCCAGTTTTATAAAGAAATGTTCTCCCTTTCAGAAGTCGAGGAGCACTGAAAATGCTAGGTTATCTTTTCAAGATCACATGCTGAAACCATTAGTTGAAAAAATCCAAACAATTTGTATAGTAGGTGCTATACTGGTTTTTGATAACAGTGTAACAGAGTTTGGATGTTTACATATGAATCCATGCTGACCTATTTAGAATTGATAGAAAGAGTTAAGACAGAGTTTAAAAACTAAAGCTTACTTGGTGGAAGAGGCTCATCGATTGTTGGGTAGTGATGATGTTCAGGCCTCAAGGAAGGAAGCTGGCTTACTGGCTGGGAATTATGGAGTATAGCACATTCACCTAAGGACAAGACAGTCAAGACATTCAAATTCATTCATTGTTATGGTAGAATGTTCCCAAAAAGCATGTTTTTTAAAACAAACTACTATAGAAAAAAAGCCCAAAGAAGAGGCAATTTATTTTTGTGTCAGTTTACTATATTCCCAGTTATTCATGAGAGAGGCAACAGAGTTAATTACTTTTTTTAAACCTCAAAGAAAAGAGCCAAGCACTTCATGACTATATATCGCAAAGACCAATATATAGGGCTGGGGTCTGAGTATGTAACCATCTGAATTATCTTGATGGAAAGGTACATCAGAAAGGGACACAGAGGAAAATTAGCAGAGCCTGACTTTAGCCTAGAAAAGAGACAGGCCTGTTTGAGGGAAGTGCAGCGTACCTAAGGTTCCATGAAAGCTCAGTGGTCTTGTGCAAAAATTATTGCTCCTTGTTTGAATGGGTTTTGTCAGAGGGCTGTCAAAAGTTTGTTTTTCATATTTTGTTTTGAAATGAACTCATAAGTGGTGACTTTCCAAGATGGGGTTAAGGAATTAGTGTGTCAAGATGGTGAATTCCTTTAGTATAGAAGCTAATGGTTTGGGTGGCAGAGCCAAGGAGCTAGGGGATTTTGTGATTGTTCCAGATTATTTTGAAAAAGAACCAGACAAGCCAGAGTGCTCTAGAAAGAGGAAAGGACAAAAGACAATGAAAGTAGATAGAAGTCAGGAAAACTGAGACAGGAAAAATTGAAACACTGAAGAGGAATAAAAGGAAGAAGGACAATAAATTTTGGAAATAATCATAGCCTCTCAATACATGCCCTGATTATTATTATAGGCATATCTAAAAATAGTGTCAGTCAGACTTATAATGAACTGAATGGTTTTCTAGAATGGCGTTCCTATTTTACAAAATCCTCAGGTCCTAGTAATGCTGTGTGTAGAGTGGCTATGTGGAAAGGAGGCTGACAGCAATTGCAAAAGTAATTGTTCTTGATCATTGGAGAGCTACGGGGGCCCAGACCAGGACACAGCTTGCATTCAGACTGGTGTCTCCCCTCCCCCTACCTCACATGATCCTGGCTTTATTACAATAACCCTTATTGGCCAAACATGAAGGTCAGGCCTTCTCCTTCTGCCCTTAGTGGCTAATGCAAGTGGCGAGTGTTATGTTATTTCTTGAGTCAAAAAGGAGAGTAACTATAAAAAACAACAGGTAAGATCTTTGTGGGATCTCAAAGTGCAAATATTTTACAGAATGTCCATACATGGACAAAATGATTATTTCTTTGAATTCTACATTCAAAGAACTGATTAAAATAAAATAATTAAGAAGGGCATTAGATAACTTTAATTTAGTAGTTTAATTCCTAGAACTAACAGGATAATAAAAATAGAGAAGTATGCAGGAACACAGAGTCCTTCTAAATTTAAATATATTTCACGATTTTTTTGCAAAAAGTCTGGTATATTACTCAACTCCTTGGAGTCCTCTGAAACTTTAAGGAAAGCCAAGGAAGATGTCCCTCATGTCAGTTCACAGCTCCATGGGAACTGACTCTTATTTCTAAGATGGGCTCTTGTCTGTCTTTATATGTGCTTAATGTCAGAAAACTAAAATCAATGGTACACTTGTTATTTCATCAGCTGCTGTGTTTTTTAGTTTCTTGGGGAAAAAAACAGCAAACTTACCTGTTGTAATTAATTCAGTCAACCAGGTTAATAACTCATTCAAGCTCGCAGGTGTTAATGGAGTTGATCCCACCTTCTGAATCCCAAGCAAATTCAATCACATTACTGACACAGCTCAGCCAACTGAATGAATGGAGCAGAATCAAGAGATTCTGTTCTCCAAGAAGCTTCATCTCCATACAACTACATCAAACACAAAGCAAGTGTTCGGATCTTCTACTTCCAAGAAGGAAACATATTCCACTTGAAAATTTAGTCTCATTGTTTATCTGTCTGAATGAACCCTCATTTGAGAAGCCAAAGGCCTCACATGTATCCTCATTTAGTCCTTCTAATAACACTTTGAGGTAGACTCTACATTTACACAAGCTTTACAAATACACATGGAGTAGTTACATAACTTGGCTAAGGTATAATGGCTATGAAGTGGTGGGACTAAATATAATAAACCCAGGCTCCAGGGCCTAAGCTCATAATCACATTATGTTGCTCTTTTAACATTACCTTAAAGTTTAAAACTAAATTATTTTGTGTTTGAGGTTAAAAAAGAGGGTTTTTTTTAAAGATTTGATTTATTTATCTTTAGAGAGGAAGGGAAGGAGAGAAATTCAATGTATGGTTGCCTCTCGTGAGTCCCCTGCTGGGAACTGGCCTGCAACCCAGGCATGTGCCCTGACTGGGAATCGAACTGCGATCGTGTGGTTTGCAGGCCCGCGCTCAATCCACTGAGCTACATCAGCCAGGAAAAGGTTTTTATAGAGAGCAAAGAAACAAAAAGTAAATAAAGAATACATTCTCCATAAATTGCTATAGACTCATTTTCCTGGGCCTATGTACAGTCAGCTAACCTTGGCTAAAGTAGTGGGAAAATTTTCAATCTTAGATGTCATAGCAAGAGGCAATAGTGATTCTAATGAGAGAAGAGAGGCCACGTGCATATATTAGATGGATTGTGTGGAAGCCCTGTTTTCTTTCGGTATGTATCAATGAGGAGACAGATCCACGATGCTGAGACCTTTAACTCAGGACTCCTACTGAGGGAGGAAAGACTGGCTGCAAAAAGTCACATGCCAACATATGTGCAGCTCTGATGAGAACACCAGTTCCTCTCAGGAATCTTCATAGTGACCTTAGTGATCATCATAGTGAAGTGTTGGCGTGTTTCTTAACATTTTTTGAGTATACATTTTGCAGAATTTAGGAATTTAGACTTTTTTTAGAAGTTGCACTGCAAGACTTCTGCTATGGCACTGAAACACTTTTCTGTCCTTTCTGTTAGGGACAGTTTTTCCCCTGCTGGACAAGGATGTGGACAGTGCTTTTTTGTTTGTTTTCACTTTTCTAAAACATGCTTTTACATAATTGTAACTGGCCTAAGTTTCAATTAACTGTGTGTGGATTGTCTCTCAACAAGGTGGACAAAATATACCCCATAGGCTACAATGCCTGATAAACTATGAATCCAGGCTTACTTTTGTATGGCTCCTAGTTAAGAATGATTACCTTTTTAAATATAAAACTGTTAGAAAGAATAGCTTTTGATGTGGACAGTTACTTGGTTTTGACTCTTCACTCACAAAGCCTAAAATATTTACCATCTGGCCCTTCACAGAAAATGCTTTCTGACCTCTAAAATACCCCTGCCTGCTCCTAGTTGTGTTTTTTTATGTGTTTGTCCCCAAATCTCCTTATATTGTAATTATTTTCAGTTTTGTTGTCATTATTGAGTATCTCCTCTACACTATCTGATACTGATCTATCCTCCTGTGCCTAGCATTTACCACTGGGCTCAGAACAAGAAGACACTCAAAACATTCTTGCTAAAGGAAGTAATTGACTATCATGGGTGCCTTTCATATTGTATGCCACTGTGGTGTATTGCGTGCAACTATGGTTTTCTTCCCTGTGTTTCTCTTTCTTTACCAAATTCTTGCATTTTCTCTTATCACATATGCCATGTTCTCTCTTTTTCTTTCTCTGGAATATAGAATTGGGCTTTGTTGAATACTTAAAATTATTTTCTGTGTGCTCAGTTTAGTTTCTGCAAAAATTTGTTGGTGCTAGGCATTTGTTTAGGTGCTGAGAATTCAAACATAAAGAAGATATAATGATGGTCCTTCATGAGTTTATAGTCTAAAGATAACACCACTGCTTTCTGCTTCAAGGCTAATTTAAATAGCAAAATAGCAGAATCTATATTTTTCTCTTTTATTTTATTTTTTCCAGGTTCAATGCATGCTTTATTATTTATTTAGTAGATACCAACTTTGTCTCCCCACCTTCCTACGTTTGGAATTCCATCTTGTTTTTATGCTGAGTGGCAAAACAATGACAAATGTAACAAGAATAAGCTACTCCATGAAGAAAAATAATCTATCAGCTTACTTTCTTTTAGCGGGCAAAATATAAATATATGTACCCTAGTGTGTTCAATAGTTTAGTCACTAATAAATTCAAATGGGATCCTGAAGAATGTAGGCAAACCCAGGGTGAAGTAAAGATGAGCTGTTATGCTGTGCAACTGTTTAAGTGTTCCTGGGCTGCATTTCTTGGTCACTAAATGAATCTTGACATGGGGGAAGATTTCAGTTTAAATCTTTCTCTTTTAAAGCAACTGGATTATTTTATATTGTTATGTGACTTAAATTATTTCCCCATATGTCATTGTCACTAATCTGGAAGATACTTGCTAATTCTAGAAAGAGAAATGCAAATTAACTTCACATATGATTCCAAGGCATGACTAAGAAGGGCCTATTTTGGTTGAAATATAGAACCCATTGCAAAACTAGGGGTGGCAGCTTTGGAATTAGAATATTACTTGAAACAGAGATTTATACACTCATGTTATGCTTCCTTTCCATTTGTCAAAATAGCCAAAATAAAAAGAAAGAAAACAAAAACTAAACATAAAAACACCAAGAAAAAAAACAAAAACAGCAATAACCAAAATTAAGATGAAATAATGACAAATATATGTAGGTTATACCTATCTACATGTGCACAGGCTAGTTAAATTCTAAAACAGAAATAAAATCAATGTTTTTCAACTTATATTAACATTTATCGCTAATCTTTGATAAGTTTGGGAAGTCGGCAGAGACTTCCACATTATCCACCTAATAATTTGATGATCATTTATGCTATCATTTGATACTAGCCTTAATGCTCTGGTCACTGTCAAGACAGAAGAATATTATGTACACTAGCCATAGTGATTAATTGAAACAGAGAAGCACATGTGTAAGTGTACATTCACATGTGTGCACTGTTAATTGTTGGTGTACATCTGAGAGTTTGTGGGGTGTGAACTCTTCATAGTCACAAATACTCACACACACATATACAACAGGCATACACATTGCTGCAGCAACCTCATTTGGGATGGATCCTCTCACTCTTCTTTTTAACCCATGTTGGTTAGACCTCTGTCCCCCTGGTGGTCCTATTCTCATTCTCATCAGATTTGACATCTAACCTTCTCTCTGATTGCTTGGGCCTGCCACAGGGCACTCCAAACCATCAAGGGTTCTTGCCACACTCCTGGCAGAGGCGGTTGTCTGTTCCTGCCAGGGCCCAATGGCATCCACAGGTTCTAGGTCCAGCTCTGGGCTCGGCACTGAGTCTGATACTGACTCGAATGCACTGCTCTCCTCCTCATCATCCTGTGAGGAGAAGACAGTGCTCTCAGAGATCTTGGCACTGTCCAAAGAGGAGAAGCGGGTGTGGCTGGTGAACCTGCTACCATTATAGCAGGAGCCACTGTAGCAAGAGCTGCTATAGCAAGAAGTGCTGTAACATGAGGAGCTGTAGCAGGAGGGACTACAACAGGATGTATCACAGCCTTCTAAGCTGTGGTCACCACCCTGCCTGGGGCTGGAGTCACTCTCATTCCCTGTGCTGGGGACTGAGCTGTTGGCCAAGCCAGAAAGGCCCAGGTGCATTGTGCCTAGATTAGCCCCCTCATGGTTCTCAAAACCCTCTCCTAGAGCTGGCAGCTCAGCAGCTATCCTGTCCCCCTCACTGAGTCCATCCTTCTCCAAGGTGTTCTTGAGAGTGGACTCTTCCTTAGTGCCCTCATCCTCCTGGGGGCTGTCATCCTGGGTCAAGGGCATGCTGTGCAATAAGGTGTGGATGTGGATGTAGTGTGTCCGTGGGGTTTCAGGGTCACGGCAGGCTGATGCGATCACTGTCTCCAGCTCGGACACAGGCAAGCAACATGGCCTGTTCTTTGTCTTCATTGAGGCCGGAAGCTGCAGCCTGTCCTCCAGCTGTCTCAGAGCAGATATGTCTCCCCCTACTTCTTCTTTCATCTGTATCTTTTCCTCCTTCTGCCCTTCAGTCTTGGTCTGTGCCACAGGATCCCCAGTGCTGTCTAGGGCTTCATCATCTTGCAGCAGCCCTGGTGGGTGTGCCTCCCCTCCCAGGCCCAGCCCCATGGCCAGCTCTTCTGCACTCAGGGTGGGCCCAGTATCCTCTTGCTCTGGGCCCAGAAGCTCCTGAGCCCTGTCAGGTCCCATGGAGACTGTGCCGTGGTCTTCTCCTGCGTCGGTGGTACCTGCCACTTCCTCCACTGGCTTGGCAAGCTCCAGGCTCCCATTCTCTGTAGTAGCCAAGGTGCTGTTCTCCCTTAGCTTCTCTGACTTGTAACTTCTGGAGGTCTCTGCTGCATCCTGTAGAGGCTCCTCATGGCTGCTTGCCACCAGGTTGTTCATGGGGCTGTTCTGAATTTCTGCTGACTCAGCTTCAGTATTCAGGGAAATCTCTTCATCATCTGTGGGCAAGAGGAACATGTCATTCTTTCCACAAGAGTGCATTTTGGTTTTAGTGTACACTGTCAGACATGGACATGAAAGACATCGTAAGGGATTTTTATTTTAAGATATTGGACATAGGGGTTGGTAGCTTTTGTCATTGTGCAGTGCTCAGCTGAAATATCTTGTAAGAATGTTTTCTTTCTAGAACAACTAATCCTAAAATTTATATGAACCATAAAATACCACAGATAATCAAAACAATCTTGAAAAAGATCAAAGTGAGATATATCACATCTCTGATTTCAAATTATACTACAAAGCTACAAAAATCAGAACAGTATGGTAATGGCACAAAACTAGACACATAGACCAATGGAATAGAATAGAGAGCTCAGAGATAAATCCTCACTTATATGGTATTAATCTATGACAATAGAGGCAATAATATACAATACAGTAAAGATAGTCTCTTTGATAAGTGGTGCTAGGAAAACCAGACAGATACATGCACAAAAGGAAACTAGACCACTTTCTAACATTATATACAAAAATAAACTCAAAATGGATTAAAGACTTAAATGTGAGATCTGAAACCATAAAATTCCAAGAAGAAAATATAAGCAATAAACTCTTTGACATTGCTCATAGCAATATCTTTTGAGATGTCTCCTTTGGCAAGGACAAAAAAAAAACAAAAATAAACATGAGACTACATCAAACTAAAAAGTTTTTGCATAACAAAGGAAACCACCATCAACATGGACAAACTGGAGAAGATATTTACAAATGATATATCTGATAAGGGGTTAATATCTCAAATATATAAGGAACTCATACAACTTAATATTTTTTAAAAGCACTTCAGTTAAAAAATGGGCAGAGAATCTGAATAGACATTTTTCCAAAGAGGACATACAGATAGCCAAAAGACATGTGAAAAGATGCTCAACATTACTAATCATCTAAATAATGGAAAATAAACCACAACACAATGTCACTTTATACCTGTCAGATTGAGTATCATCAAAAATCAAGAAATAAGTTCTATCAAAGATGGGAAGAAAAGGAAACCCCTGTGCACTGTTGGTGGGAATGTAGATCAGTGTAGCCACTGTGAGAAGCAGTATGGATTACCTCAAAAAATTAAAAATGGAACTGCCTTATGACCCAGAAATACCACTTCTGGATACTTATATGAGGAAAACAAAACCACTAATTCATTGCAGCATTATTTAAAATAGCTAAGATATGTAAGAAATCCAAATGTCCATTGATAGATGAGTTGATAAAGATGCATTATATAACACAATGGAATATTACTCAGCCATACAAATGAATGAAATCTTGTCATTTGCAACAGCATGGGTGGGCCTAGAGGATATTATGTAAGAAGTGAGATAAGTCAGATGGAAAAAGAAAAATACCTTACTATTTCATTTATGTGGGATGCAATAATACAAAACAAATTAATGAATAAAACAAAACAGAAGCACCCCCACAGATACACAGAATAAGCCTATGGTTGACAAAAAGGAGGGAAGTAGGAGGATGGGTAAAAAAATGAATAAAAAATGGATAACTACTCTCTTATGTGCTCGATCCCATTTCCTTTAATTTGACTATATAATTTATTGTCCAGAGACAGTATTAAAGTAAAAAGGGGCATTATGGAAAGGAAGTTAGGATTATAGGTACAAGCATGACTGCTCTTCAAAAACTTGAAAAATGAATTCTTTTTGTGTTAATGGTAGTTGACAGTCATTACATATTTCTGAATTCTATTTTAAGGGAATTTATTTTTTATTAAAATAACAAATAACAAAAGCCTAGTGTTACCTCAGTTCTCAACAATGTTTTTTTTTTTTTTTTTAATGTGGAAGACTTTAGAGATGTGGGTGAGGGGCTTACAGTTCCTTTCTAATCCTAGGCAAGGCTAATTATACTTACTCTGAGTATTTCCTATGGCTGGGTCCCCATGATAGCAGAATGGGTAAGTTGGGTTCTTGGCAACTATGGAGCACAGAAAGGCTATATGATGGCAGTAGCCAATTATTTAGTAGCTCAGACTGAAAGTCTTCCAGCATTTGGAGATTACTACAGTGGAAGAATAAAGCAGGTATCCACACCAACTAATCATTTAAGGAGTAGCAATCAAGTTTACATCTGCCTTCCCCCACTTGCTTTATTGGATTCCTGCCAGATCTGAACTTCCTATTTCAAATACACTACCGCAATTGACTTATTGAAGAAAAACTACCTCTCTAGTCAGCCATAATGCTGACCTTACTACTACTCTGAAGGAAGAGTCAGTTTTATTCTCGGAATACTGAAAAGGCTGAATTGAAAGGAAAAACAGCAGTTTTTTACATTCTGCATTATATATGGGGCATAGAATAGTACAACTGGAGTTTAATAAGTGGACAGTGATAAATTCCAGACTCTGGGTTCTGTAAAACCTCATGAACTTTAACAACAATTCATAATTGTGGCCTAGGAGTACTACTTAGCATGATCTACACTTAGTTGTAGGCAGAAAAGAGAAAAAGTGGAATTATGAGGCATGCCATTATTCATATTTGGAGATATGTTTTGTCTTGAAAAAGTGAACACTAGATGATTCTGTAATTTTCTGTTTAACTTAGAGTTTTTATTTTTCTCTGTGGTATTGTAAAGACCCATCATACTATCATAGTTCTTCAATGAGACATGTATCACATTAATTCATGCTCAAATTTCTTCATCCATTCACTCATGTATGTATGGAATTATTAAACATCTATTGAGCACCTCATATGTGGGTGCTTGAAGTAAAATAATAAGTAAGACATGGCTCCACACCTATACTGACTTCATTGTCAATCCCCATTCCACATCTAGCCCTCTATCTTTTGGTCCACAGAATGAAGAATAACCTCTCTATTGAGAGGACAGCAACCTAGCCCATGTTTGGAGAAAACCAAGGACATGTCTGGAGAAAACCATGGCTATTGTATTTTAGAGAAAATATCAACACTATGGCATTAAACTAGGACAAGACATGCAATTCATTCTGAAAATACCTGGGTGGATGGAGGAAGTGATCTCAAATCGGAACTGCAGCTGTCCACTCACATGATCAGTTGGAAGCCTGCGGCCAAGTGTGTAGCTGACCACTCTATCTCTAAAAGCAAATAAACACCATCACATATTTAATCAGTACCTCTTCTTCCAAATACCATACCATCAGTTGATGCAGGCAGACCCTGCTATTAGGAGGTGATAATTTACTTATGTACCTCTGAGATGGTCTTAAGGTAAAGATGAGAACGTATGTTTGATCAACAATAATAGAAAATTTCAAGAAAATCTTTATCAAATATTCCAAAGTAGAAGTCAGCAAACTACAACTCATGGGCCAAATCTGGCCTACCACCTGTTTTTGTATATTTGTGAGCTTTTTACATTTATAAATAGTTGGACAAATATAAAAATTAATATTTTTGCCACATTAAAATTATATGAAATTTAAATTTCAGTTTCCACCAATGAAAGTTTTATTTGAACACAACTATGCTTTTTGGTTTACTTATTGTTTGAGACTGCTATCATGCTACAATGGCAGAGTTGAGTGGTTAGGCAAGAGACCTTATGACATACAAAACCTAAAATATTTATTAATGGGTACTTGAAAGAAAATTTACCAATCTGTGTTTTAAACAGAAAGAAAAGATATGACTATTCTTTGCTTGCTTTTTCTATGCATGCTGACATTTTCCAAAAAGAACCTTAATAATGAACAGTGCCATCAACAGGTACATTTCTTGCAGTGTTTGTGTGTGTGTGTCTATACATACACACATATGGGTGTACACACATATATACATACATGCATGTATATGCATGTATATACATATGCACACATGAACACACATACACACACACATATATATTTCTAAGACAGGATACTATTTGGTTCCTAAAGACCCAGTGTAGTGCTTCAGAAAGGGGCATGCTTCGGGGTGCAAAACCCGTGATTTGGTTTCACTTGCCTGTGAACTCCAATTACACCAACTCCAAGGTACCACATAGACATTCTGAAACTCTGGCACCATTGGTGCCTGGCATCTCTGAAACAATGGTGCCTGTATTCTGGCACCATTCCCTCTGTACACTCAAGGTAGTTATTTAATTAGAAAAAAATTATCCAAGTGGAATCAACCTGAAACTTTGCTTTAATAGTTTCATCAGAAATGTAACTTCAGCAGAAGCACTTCCCCCTATCTTGGCCTAAATTAGAAGACCTTGAGATATCTAGGTACCCAATGATAACAATAACATATTTCAGAAGAGATTGGTACTCAGATTATTACAAATTTATTCCATTTATTCATTTGTGACATCCAAATAAAAAGATAAATTACTTGCTGGTAATGTTTTAATGCTTTTTTTCTAGAAAACACCAGTGCTATAAGACAATATATCCCAATGATCCATTGATTTACTATTTTTCATTGGTAAGCCATGATTTAGCATTGGACTTCCATTGGAGTCCATAAATAAAGTATAGTGTTCAGAAAAAAGTAAAAGAAACCACAATATTTTGTTTATTTAGAAAGTGCCTTGGTCACTATTATGAAGCGGGTCTACTATTACCATGAGAAAGATATCCTGAACCCAAAACTTAATTGAAATCAGGAGGGGATTAAATATAATTAGACAGATAAAAAGTTAAATTTATTATGCTGTGCATTTGCTTTCTAGGCTCTTCTTTCCTTTGCTTTTCACCTAGTTTGTCTACAAATATTTTTTGAGCCTGTGTCAAGTTAAAAGTGCTGCAGTTGATACAAAGCAGTGTAAAGCTTAGTCAGTCCCTGCTTTTAAATAGCTTACATTCAGCTGGAGGCATAAGACAGGACCACTAAATAAGGCAGCTGGTGGTATGTCTAAAGAGGATTCAGAGAAGGCATAAGGACAGCTGAGGGCTGGGATATTATAGACAGAAAGGTTGAGGAGGCATCAGAAATGAGAGTGCATGTGTGCCTGGAGAAGACAGGAGCAAAATGTCTGAGGATGGAAACCTTTGCAATACATGGAGGGGGATAGATGTGGAGATTGTATTTGTTGAGGGTGGAGGGAAGCTGTGGTGTAAGGTGGATTTGATTTTTTTATGGGTGAGTCCTGAGGTTCTGCCATGGGTCAGGCTCAAGCAGCCACTGCTTCAGTGGCAATTACCCTAATGTCCTTTTTCTATATTTGGGCACCTACAGAATTGGAAGCACTAAAGAAATGGCCTCCGGGAGCTGTGGAAAGCAGTAGACCTGGAAGAAAAACCCTGCTCCCTTCAGGCCCTAGTGGGCAGTGGCCTGTTACTCCTTCAGAGCTGGTCAGAGGAAAATACCTCTCGGATGTGCTGTTGCTTCATCCTAGACAAGATTGAAGCTCAATTGCATGCTATATTTGCTTCTCTTTTTTCCTGGATGGCAAGAACACTGTGGGAAAATTGTGCCTTACATTTTTCTGATAGGGCAGACCCTTTCCCACCTCAGTTGCCTGCTTTCACCACTTGGGGATGTTTCTTTCTGCAGTAGGAAGTAGGAGGTCAGGAGGATGGGGCAATTATGTAAAGAAATTGGGCAGCAGCTTTGGTTTATGAAAAGTACACAACATGGAAGAGCAGATAAGTTCTTTATGGCCGTAGCAAGCAGGGGGAAGGAAGTCCAGTTTAATAGACACTAACTGAGTCTCTGATATACACTAGACAGCAATGTGCTCAGTACTAAGGTATAAAGAATCCTACCTAGATTCTCTTTTTGTTCTTCAGTCTACTTTCTGGCACAGGTATTAACAGCTGTGAGAGCAGACAGTGGGGCAGAGGAGAGAAATGAAAAATGTGGCTGATGATAAACTTGAGAATCACCCAGGAACCTTTTGAGGAGCCTGTTGCAGGGAAGGGCACTTATGCACTGAAGACAGGCAGGTGTAGGTTTGAACTCTGGCTGCATTTCTGTAATGCACAAGCCTTTTAGGTAATTATTTGTGCTATTTAAGTGTATGATTTCTTATAAGAAGGAATGGTGGTAGTGCCTCAGTCCCAGTATACAAAAAAGGCTAAATGTTATATAACGATGATCACAACAACTACCATTTCCTCCTGAGTTTCTACTATGTTCCACAAGCTACTTTACATTCATTATGAATATATTTTATTTGTTTGTTTAATCTTCACAGTCGTGAATGTAACATACAAACATTGTGTTTGACATTTGGCTATAGCTCCATGACAGTTTCCCTTAATGTCAGAGTTAATGGCATATCTTCATGCACACAGTTAAACACTTGCTAAAATGTTTTAATTAACTTTCCATATGATAACCATTAGTGATTCCAAAGTCCTTCTGAAAATACAAAGAGCATTAAGTTAAGACACTTGGAAATTCTACATTGATATCATTCTAAGGGTCACATTGTACTGAAGCATACATTT
Organism: Sturnira hondurensis; assembly: GCF_014824575.4. NCBI lineage: Eukaryota > Metazoa > Chordata > Mammalia > Chiroptera > Phyllostomidae > Sturnira > Sturnira hondurensis. The sequence continues at coordinate 1,901,770 of NW_028094936.1, read as the reverse complement.
ATGGCCAGGGAGCTATACCTGTGTTTTCAAATATACTTGCTATTACCTAAGGAAATCCATAAGGGTTTTGTTTGCTCTGATTTCACTTTAATGATAAACATGAATGTAAAATAATATAAAACACAGAAACATATTTTTATATACAATTAAATTATTCAAACAATATAATTGCTGTTTTTCCATGAGAATTTATGCTTTTTAAAATTTCATGCATATTATCTAACAATTTCTATAAATACTAGCTTTTTCTAATGTATTTTAGTAATCCAGAATTTTATCTTTTTATGGAACTATCATAAAAGTTTAAGTCCAACACATAAGACAAGCATACAAATAAAATATTCTTCATAGTAAAAAAAATTTTAATTTCTACATGTAAAAAATAATTAAGGGAATTAAGGGCCTTTTTATTATTGTGTCTTAGGATTTTTTTATGCTCTTGCATCAGGAATCAGTGATACATAAACAAGGACAAAGGAAAGGGTTTGTTTGATTGAATGCTGTGACTCAAACAACAATGAGAGAAGTCAAGGAAACTTAACATCATCATTTCATTTTATTTTTAGTCTCTTTGAGACTATATTTTTGCAGCTTGCAGGCCTACTAGATAAAGTGTAGTGCCACTAAGATTTTAATCACATGTTTACCCTATGGCGTGTCTTTCCAGGAGTCTTTGAACTGGCATTGAAAGCTTTCCCAAGAAGCGCTTGATGATAGGGCGGCTCTTGGCAAACTTGTCCTTCACCTCAATTTCCAGCACGTCAGTGGGCAATGACACAAAGCTGAATTGCTGCAATGAAATAACGTCATATGAATTAACTGAGAGTTGTGAGGGCTGACTAATTTCCAGTCCATCTGCTTTGGATAAAGTTATGGTAAAACATTCCAGTGGCTTTAATCCTTGTTTATTCATGAATAATGTCACAATGAGGTACTTCCTCAGTGCTTAAAAATATGTGGTTAATCTCTGAGATTCAAATAATAAATTCAACTCACTTAAAGAGAAAGAAGCTACCCAGGTCTGACCATACTTGACTAAAAGTATTAACGCACTTAAAGTAAAAAACAAAAAAGCACAATTACTTATAATAAAGAAAACACACTTTAAATCATAATTAATTTTTTGTGATTACAATGGCAGAAATTTTAAAAAGATTGGTAATACCCCACATTCTTGAGAGGGGAAAAAGACAAGCACTGTCATGCTGCACTGCTGGGAATTTAAATTGATTCAACCTTTGGGAAGGAAATTGGCAGTATTTATTGGCATTAAACTGAAAATTCCCATCAAAGCAGAATTTTACTTCTAGGAATTCTCCCTCTGGATTAACTTGCACAGGCATGCAAAATATATATTTTCATAGGTATGTTTATTGGAGAATTATTAACAATAGCATAATACTGGAAGGACCAAACATGTCTACTAATAGGAAAGCAGGTAAATGAAGTATGGCAAATCTTTGAATCAGAGAACTCTGGCTGTAATTAAAAATAAAGAGGCAAATGTGCACATAAATGAAAAGATACCTGAAAAACAAGTGAAAAAGCAAGGCACTGGAAAATACAAACAATGAGATTCAATTTGAACTCTAGAGAAAATGCCTGGAGGGGTATGCTCCAGCCTAAACTCTAAGAAGTGGGCTGGTAGAGGAGTGGGACAAAGCAGATACCTTTCATTTAGTTCTAAACTGTTAATTTTAAAACAACATACTACATAAACTTACAGTAACCGGAGGAAAGGGAGAAGGGGGTTGATGAGGAAAAGAAAGGGTAGGGTTGTCAAGGAATGTGTATAAATGACTCATGGACAAAGACAACTGGGAGGGGAGGATTGAATGTAGGAGGTGGGGTGCATAGTGTGGGGGAGAGTAATGGGGGAAAATTGGGGGCAACTGTAATTGAAGAACAGTAAAAATTAGTAAAAAATAATAAAATAAAGGCAACAGTGATTAAAGTACAGAAAAGAAAAGGAAAATAAATGTTGACATTGCCTAGCTCAGACTGAGATGAGAGCGTCTTAATCACTGTTGAACGTTACAATACCTTAAGAGTTGTGAGGCCACTGGAAAGTGTAATTATTTTATTCATATTAATTCCTAACAACAATATTTGAATTAGCTGATTTCTACTTACAGAGTTTAAATATGTTGAATGTGCTAATATTAACATTTCTTCTGTACCACTCAGGGTGGGTTAGGGCATACTTCAGTAACAACCAAATTCCTAGACTTTTATTCCTTGCTCACATTGTCATTATTGGCTGGCAGAGGGCTCTGATTATTAGTCACTCAGAGAACCAGGTTGATGGAGCAGTCACATACCCTCTCCAATTTTGTCAGCAACAGTGATAAAGGGAAAGAGAATTCCAGAGGGTCTTCTTCCTGTAAAGGTGCTTGCTTCCAAGCTCAAACCCTCATTAGAACTAGAAACATGCACAAGACAACCATAGAGAGAAGGATGCAGTATCCTACATTGTGTCTGAGTGCTAGCAGAAATATTTGGCAAGCAGCACTAATGATTCCCACATAACCCACATAACACTTCTAATTTTTATTAAAATTTAGCTTTAGTAAATGTTTATTTATATAATGCCTATGAGCCCATAATTCTTGGTATTGACAAAACTAAATTTATGGACATTCTATGCTTGAGAATCAAATCCCCAAAGAAGACATGTCTGAGTGAGAAGCCTATTCCCTGTGACTGTCTTAGGTTCTCAAAATATCTATATCTTTGCTCCAATAATTCCATTGTGTAATGCTTTTCTTAAGTGAAATGCTAAACAATAGGCCAGGTACATTGTACTATACACATATGATTCAATAGTTTATATTTTTAATTATAATAACACATTACAACTATATATGTGTATGTGTAATTACAATATAATCTTAAAACATTAAATGATAACAAGAGAAAAATGCTTCTTTTACAGTGACAAGAACAGAAAATGTGTAATTCACAATCACAATAATATAAATAATACAAACAGAAAAAATACTGGAAAGAATCACAAGTGTTTGTTTCCCCCTCCCCTGCTTTGCATCAATCCCATCCTTCCTGCTTTCTTCTTCCCATTACAGCCTCACAGTTAAGCCTTAAGAGCAAGTGAGGAAAATGTCAGCCTCATTCCAAAACTCTTAATTGGGAGAGAACTCATAGTGCTTGCTGGTTTTCACCAGTTTTTAGGATATTATTTTTAAATATTTTTATTAATCATGTAAATTTCCAAATAGCCTAAGTCAGTTAGCATTTTGTCACCAAAAACATTCTATCCCTGGTTGGTGTGGCTCTGTTGGTTTGAGCATCATCCCATAACAAAAGGGTTGTGGGTTAAATCACAGTCCAGTGCATAAAATTTCCCATCCAGGCACATATGGAAAGGCAGCCAATCCATGCTTCTCTCTTGCATCAATGTTTCTCCCTTCTTTTTGATCTTCCTCTCTCTCTAAGAGCAATGAAAAAAATGCCCTTGGATGAGGATAAAAAACTTCCTAAATTGACATATTTATTGATACAGAAACAATACATTTCAGATTTTTAGCATAGTTCTCTCCCCCACCCCAAATTTAATTATTTCTAGGAAAAACAATTCATTAAGTGTCAAATTAAATACGTTTTTTCCTAAGACAGTTTACTGTAACCTATAAGACACTGACATTAACAATGTGCCTTCAAGAAGATCCGACATAGTAAAGGAGTAATTGGAAGCTACACTAACCCCCTCCTAGGACTAATCTGGAATTACAACTAAATCGTAGAGAAATCATCCTAAATAACCCACTGAACACGAACTGGACAGAAACCTCATAACCATCGATGGACAGAAAAAAATTCTTCGCCACAACGTGACTGGCAGTGAATTCAGAGACATGAGAGAGTGAGCTGGGCTCTTGTGGGCAGCAAGGAAAGTGCCAGAAGGATATTTCAGTGGCTGGGTATTTCCCATGAGAAGCATGGAGTCTAGTCTAAACTCCAAGATGGGATCCCCAGCCTACAGCACCAAAGCTAAAAAGGAACCCAGATATATTCCAACTGTGAAAAGCAACACGGTTTCTTTCTGCCAGGGAGGGATAACTGGAGACTCAGAGAGCCTCTTAAACGGTCACCACACAACATTTTGTTTGTAGCCACTTACCTTGGGCTCTAACAAAGAGAGGACAGAGTGGACTAGAGATGCTCGAAGAAAGTATGTGGTTGGTGGCTCTGGACAGAGAACTGAAGAAACAATCACATGGATGCCTATGCTAAGTCATTCCCCATACTGCAGAAGCTAACTTTCTCAGGAGGAGAACTCCTCTCCAAGTGGCATCAGCCTGTGGGGAAGCGAGAACCCCTCCTGCTGGAATTGCTCTGCTACAATTTGAGAAGCTTAAACAGGGCTACTGATTATATCTTGATTAGCTTAACAACAGATCAGTTTAATGATTGAATACTTTAACAATTAAGGTGGAAAATATAAAGAAGCAAACAAAATAGGAAGAAAAAGAAACAGATCCCATTAGAAATAAAAAGAGAATTCTCCAGAAAAACTAGATAAAATGGGGACAAGCAATTTATCTGATAGAGTTTAGAGCAATGATTATAAGGACATTCAACAGCATGAAAAACGACATAGAAACCATAAAAAAGGACCAGTCAGAAATAAATAATGTAATATCTGAAATAAATAATACATTTAGATAAAACAAAGGATTACATCAGTGATTTGGAAAACAAAGTAGAAAAAAACACTCAGGCAGAGCAGCAGAAAGAAAAGAGAATTTGAAAAAAATGAGGAGAGCTTAAGAAATATTTTGGAAAATATGAAGCATAACAACATATGCATCATGGGAATAACAGAGAGAGAAGAGAGTGAACAAGGGATCAAAACCTATTTGAAGAAATATTGACCAAAATTTTTCTAATCTGGTGAAGGATAAAGACACACAAGTCTAGGAAGTTCAGATAGTCCCAAACAAGTTGGACACAAAGAGGTCTATGCTGAGACACATCATAATTAAAATGACATGGCTTAAAGACAATGAGGGAATCCTAAAAGCCACAAGAGAAAAACAGGTAGTTACCTACAAGGGAGCACTAATACCACTTACATCTGATTACTCAACAGAAAATTTCAGGCTAGAAGGGAGAGGCATGAGATATTTAAGGGGATGAAAAGCAAGAAACTACAACCAAGGTTACTTTACCCAGCAAGGCTATCTTTTAAAATCAAGGAGGAATAAGGAGCTCCCAAGATAACAAAGAGCTAAAGGTGTTTGTAAACACCAAACCAGTATTGCAACAAGTGTTCAAGGGTTTGTTTTAAGAAAAAGAAGGAAAAGAGAAAGAAAATAAAAACCCAGAGGAAAACAGTCTAACAATAAAATGACAATATATATGTATGTACCATTAATAATTGCAAATATAAATGGCTTGAATGCTCCAACCAAATGAAATAGGTTAGTTGAAAGAAAGCTAGACCCATATATATGCTGTCTCCAAGACACCTAACAAGATACATACAGACTAAAAGTAAAGAGATGAAAAAAAGAATTGAATATGGAAAAGAAAAAAAAGCTGCGTTAGTAGTACTCATATCTGACAAAATAGACTTTAAAATCAAGGCTATGGTGAGAGACAAAGAAGGGTACTACATAATGACATGGGGGGAAATTCAGCAAAAGGATATAACCTTAGTAAATGTTTAAGTACTCAACATAGGAGCACCCAAATATGTAAAGCAAATCTTGGTGAACATAAAGGGAGAGACCAACAGAAGTACAATAGTCCAAGCTTTTAACCACCCATTGGTTTCAATGGATAGATCTTCCAGGCAGAAACTCAACAAGAAGACAGTCTCCATAAACAATACACTAGATCCAATGTATATATTGATATCTTCAGATCATTTCACTCCAAAAGAGCAGAATACATACTGTTCAATTGCACATGGAACTTTTCTAGGACAGACCACATGTTATAATACAAAACAAGTCTCAATACATTTAAGATTGAAATCATATCAAACATTTTCTGTGACCATAATGCTATAAAACTAGAAATCAATCAAAAGAAGAACACTGAAAACACAGTTATGGAAACTAAATAACTTGTTGTTAAATAATGAATGGGTCGACAATGAGATCAAGGAAATAATCAACATATGCTAAAACAAATGAAAATGTGGACATATCAATCCAAAATCTGCGTGACACAGGGAAAGCAGTGCTAAAGGGGAAATTCATAGCTTATAGGCTTATATCTCTCCAAAATCAAGAAAAAACTCCAATAAATAATTGAACTTCACACTTAAAGGAACCTAGTAAAAGAACAACAGACAAAGCCAAGTAAGTAGATGGAAAAAAACAATAAAAATCAGAGCAGAAATAAATGAAAAAGAAATATGGAATCTAAAAATGCAATACAAAAGATCAAATACTCTAATACCTGGTTATTTGAAAAGATAAACAAGATTTACAAACCTTTAACAAGACTCATATAGAAAAAAGACAGAGAAGATGAGGAAGGGAAGATGGCAGAAAAATGAATGGAAGTCACACTGACCTTTTCTAGGGCCAATCTGGAATTACAACTTAATTTTTTTTTGTGGACAAATCACCCGGAACAAACAACTGAGCAATAACCAGAAATAAGCATATACCTTTAGACAGACAGAAGAACCAGCTTTGGCTCAACCTGTCTGGTAAGGAGTAAGACAGAGATGCGAGAGGGCTGACTGGGCACCCACAGGTGGCAGTGCTAGCCAGTTAATTAAGTGGCCTTTGGGATCTCCTGGAGAAGACTGGGGTCTAAACCCTAAGCTAGGACTCCTGGCCTAGAGCACCAGAGCCCCAAAAGAACGGAGATAACAACCAGTGGTGAAAATCAGCAGGGATGATCTCTGCCAGAGACAGACAGATACACAAGGGCTGTTTAAAGGACTAGCAAACAATTTTCATTTGCAGCCACTTACCTGGGGCTCTGGCAAAGGTGAAGGTGGAATGGGTTGGAGATGCCTGACAAGAGGTGGTGTACTAAAGCCTTGGGGAGAGAACTGATAGAACAGCTGCTGGGATCTTTGTGGTGAGTCATGACCCAGATGGCAGCAGCCTTTGTGCTCAGACAGAGCACACCCCCTCGAGTGGCAGTAGTCTGAGGGTAAACAATAGCCCTAACCCCAGGAGGGTCTCTGCTCTGGCCCTTTGGTGCTTAAACCTTACTGCTGAATGGAGTCACCAGATTAGCAATCAAATGAGACAGTCAGTGACAGCAGATCACTGGAAGTACCCAACAGGCTGCCTAGGGTCAGATGGAGTCAACATTCTACATCATCAGAGGCAGATGCAGAGAAAAAAAAAAAAACAGTGGTAAGTACAAGAAGCTACTGAGACAAAAGCCACTGTAGTCTTCTTCATGATTTGTGATATTTTCTTTCCTGCATAGCTTTATAACAATCATTTCTTGTCCAGCAAATTTGTATATATTGTCACTATATTTTATATTATAGTATATTTCAATTCACAATTTTTGCCCCTCTTCTCTTAGCTCATTTTACCTTCCTCTTTCCTTGCAATATTTTCATTTGAAATTTGGTTTTCTATCTAACTACAACTTGTTTGCATTCCATAGTCTTATTATTTTTCCTGTGTTCACACACTCAAAACAAATTTTCTCATCAAGGGTCATTTCACATCCTTTTACCCAGCTCTTAAAATATCCACGTTATTTCTACACCTTTAACATACTTTGCTAGTTGGTTGTGCTTAGGATAGTTATTGCTGCATTGTTTTTTTATGATTATCTCTAGAGGATCTCTAATTCTGTACTTCACATATCAGATTTTACTTGACCCCTCTCCTACTCTACTTTTGTTTGAGTATTTAATTTTGCAATCTTAGCCCATTTTTCTTTTTTGTCTTCTATTTATCTTTTATCCTGTCCTTCTATTTTTTCTGTATTCTCTCTTTTTTTTCAAATCTGAAATTTTAAATCTTTACCCAGTCTGGTTTTTTCATCACTCTTAGTATTCCCTCACCCTGTCTAATTTCAAAATTATTTCCCATGCCTCTAAATATTTCTTAGTCTTTTCTTTGTTTCTTTTTTTCCCCTTTCATTCTCATACCACCTATATCAATTTTAGCTCATGTGTTGTTGATAATACTGTGGTGGATCTTTGTCTCCAACTGGGTTCCTACATTTTCATTAATTATTTACTATTTTTCCTTTTTTTATTTCTCTCTAATTTTATTTTATTTATTTCATGTTATTTTAATTTCTGTTTAAACCTAATATTATGTGCTTCCCTTCTCATACTTTATTCTACACTTTTCATTCCCTTTTTTATTAATGAGGTAAATTTTACCTTCCATATTTCCTTTGCCCCAACTCCTAACTATTATTATTGCTCCTCTCTCTGCCCTATCAAAATTATTTCTCTTTCAATAGGTTATCTAATATCCACTCTCCTTTCTTATAATAGTCTTAATATTGTTATATCCTTGTTAATACTGGTCCATTTGCTATTGTGGGATTGTGGGAGGGTCATATTTGCAAGTGTGGGTTTGTTTCTCAGGCTCTGTGGTTTTGTTCAGGCAGCGCCTGGACAAAAACACACATGATATTGTGGGCAAAGTGACTCTCAGTCAACCAGTGGCAGGGAAGAACTCATGAAAGAACAACCCAACAACAATCAAAATTCAATTATACCCAGAGAACTAGCATAAAAGGAATAAAGGACATACCAAGAGCATCAAGTTCAGATGATAAAGCAGAATGCACCATGGAACCTCACAGGCCTTTCACCGTAGAATTTCACACCACAGACATAGAAAGTCAAACAGACCAATTTCAGAAGCACAAACAAACAAGAACAGTCCCACAAACAGTGGGAAAACAGAGACATAACACCCAATCAAAAGGAAAGGAGGAATCCTCAGAAAGAATGCTAAATGAAATAGAGGCAAATAAACTATAAGTAATTGAATTCAAAACAAGGGCTATTAGGAAGCTCAATGAATTCAGTTGGAATTACCAGCTTTTACAGGGAAACTATGAGGAGCTCAATGCAAACTATATCTGCATAAAAATACATAGAAGCAATCAATAAGGGCCAAGAAGAAATAAAGAACAAAATTTCTGAATTAAAGAACACAGTAGAAGGAGTCAAAAGCAGGTTCAACGAAGCAGAGGATCAAATGAGGGAACTAGAGTATGAAGTAGAAAAAAAATTCCAAAAGGGCAAGAAAAAGAAAAAAAGACTGAAAAACAATGAAGATGTCTTAAGGGAAATTCAGGACAACTTGAAACATAATAATATCCATATAATAGAGATACCAGAAAAAGAAGAAGAGGACCAAGGGATAGAAAAGAGTCAGAAAAACTAATGATGGAAAACTCCCCTAATTTATAACAGAACAAGCCACACAAATCTAGGAAGAAGAGAGGTTCCCAATCAGGAGAAATACAAAGAGGCCCACTCCAAGACACATCATAATTAAAATGACAACATTTAAAGACTAGGAGAGAATCTTAAAGGCAGCAAGGGAGGAACAGGAATAAACATACACAGGGCCCTGATAAGGTTAGCCCTGACTTATCAACAGAAACATGGCAAGATAGAAAGGAATGGCAAGACATATTCCAAGTAATGAAATGCAAAGGCCTGCAACCTAGATTATTCTATTCAGCAAGGCTCTCAACTAAAATGGAAGGCAAACAAGAAGTTTCTCAGACAAAAGAAGGCTAGAAGAATAAACCTCCACCAAACCAGCTCTGCAAGATATGCTAAATGGACTTCTTTAAGAAGAGAAAGACAAACAGTGAGAGACAAAAAAAAACACAAAGGTACAATGGGAGTAAAATGGCAATGAATAAATACTTATCAATAATAGCCTAAAGTATAAATGGATTAAATGCTCAAATCAAAAGACATAGGGTAGCAGAATGGATAAGAAAACATGACCCACAAATAAGCTGCCTATAAGAGACCCACCTCAGAACAAAAGATCTACACAGATTGAAAGTTAAGACTTAGAAAAAAAGCATTCCAAGCAAATGAACAGGAAAAAGAGCCTGCATAGCATTACTTGTATCTGACTCAATAGACTTCAAAACAAAGTTCATAAAAAAGGACCTAGAAGAACACTTCATAATACTTAAGACAAGAATCCAAGAAGATATAAACATTATAAATATACATGCACCCAACACAGAAACACTCAACTACATAAGAAAAATCTTGGAGGACATCAAGAAAGATAAAGATAGTAACACAATTATAATAGGGGATCTTAACATCCCACTATAAAAAATGGATAGTTCTTCCAAACAAAATATCAACAAGGATATTGCAGCATTGAACAATTCACTAGATCAAATGGACTTAAGTGATAAATATAGAACCTTTCATCCCAAAGAAGCAAAATACACATTCTTTTAAAATGCAAAGGGAACATTGTCAAAGACAGACCACATGATAGGATACAACATCATTTCATTACTCATGAAATTCAAGAAAACTGAAATCATATCAATCATCTTCTAAGACCACAAGGGCCTGAAACTAGAAACCAACCTCAAGGAAAAATCTCAAAACAATAAAACTCATAAAAATTGAATAACATGCTAAAACAATGAATTGGTTAAATATAAGACCAAGGAAGAAGTTCAAACAATTTCATTTTTTTCTAGAAACAAATGAAAATGAACTCACAAGAGTCCAAAACTTATGGGATACAGCAAAAGCAATCCTGAGAGGGAAGTTCATAGTGATGCAGGCCTACCAAAAAAAAAAAGATAGAAACATTTCAAATAAACAACCAAGCCCTACATCTACAAGAATTGGAGGAACAACAGACAAATCCCAGGGTGCGTAGAAGGAAGGAAATAACCAAGAACAGAGTAGAATTAAATGACATTGAAACTAAAACAAAAATTCTAGGGATCAATAAGTCCAGGAGCTGGTTTTTTGAAAGATAAACAAAATCAAGAGGCCTTTGTGCAGACTCATCAACAAGAAAAGAGAAAGGACCCAAATAAACACAATCGGAAATTAAAGAGGAGAGATTACAACTGACAGCACAGAAATACAAAGGATTGTAAGAAATCACTATGAAGAAGTATATGCCAAGAAATTTGAAATCCTAGTGAAATGGAAAAATCTGTAGAGAAATACAATCTTCCTAAACTGAATGAAGAAGAAGCAGAAAGGCTGAACAGACAAATAACAGCAGACAAAATTGAAGCAGTAATCAAAAACCTCCCAGCACACAAGAGTCTTGGAATGGACAGTTTCACAGGAGAACTTTACAACATAGTTAAGGAAGAGCTAACCTTATACTTCTCAGACTATTCCAAAAAATCCAGGAAGATGGAAGACTTCCAAGCTCTTTTTACGAAGTCAACATCATCCTAATGCCAAAACCAGACAAAGACACAACAAAGAAAGAAAACCACAGGCCAATATCGCTGATGAATATAGATGCTAAAATCCTCAACAAAGTACTGGCAATCCACATCCAGAGGTACATCAAAAAGATTATGCATCATGATCAAGTGGGATTCATCCTAGGATGGAAGGATGGTACAATATTCAGAAAACCATAAATGTAATACATCACACAAACAAAAGAATAGAAAAAAATCACAATCATATCAATAGGTGCAGAAAAAGCATTTGAAAAGGTAGAGCACCCATTTATGATAAAAACACTCAGCAAAGTGGAAATACAGGCAGCATACCAAAACATAATAAAGGCCACATATGAGAAACCTACAGCCAACATCATGCACAATGGACAGAAACTAAAAGCTTTCCCACAAAGATCAGGAACATGACAAGAATGTACATTTTCACCACTTCTCTTTAACATAGAATTGGAAGTCCTAAACACAGCAATCACAATCAGACAAGGAAAAAAAGGCATCCAGATTACAAAGGAGGAAGTAAAACTGACACTGTTTGCAGATGACATGATAGTGTACATAGAAAATTCTGCAGACTTCACAAAAAAAACTACTCAATCTAGTAAGTAAATTTGGCAAAACATTGGTATACAAATCCATATTCAGAAATTAAAGGCATTTTTTGTACACTAGCAATGAAATTTAGAAACAAATATCAGGGAAAAAATCCCATTTGCTATAGCAACAAGAACAATAAAATACATCGTGATAAACCCAACCATGGTGGCAAAAAACTATACACTGAAACCCACAAAACACTAAATAAAGAAATTAAGTAAGACAGAAACAAATGGAAGCATATATAAAGTTTATGAATTGGGAGAATTAATATAATCAAAATGTCCATACTACCCAAAGCAATTTATAAATTTGACAAAACCCACGTTAAAATACCAATGACACACTGCACAGATATAGAACAAACATTTCAAAAATTTATATAGAAATATAAATGACCTCAAATAGCTACAGCAATTTTGAGAAAGAACAAAGTAGGTAGGATCACCATACTTGACATCAAATTGTGTTACAAGGGCATGGTATCAAAGCAGTCTGGCACTGGCATAAGAACAGACCCAGAGATCAATGAAACAGAATAGAGAGCCTAGAAATAAACCCAAGTCTCTATGGTCAAGTAATATTTTACAAAGGAGGTTGAAGTATAAGTGGAATAAAAATAGCTTCTTTAACAAATGGTATTGGGAGACCTGGACAGCTATATGCAAAAATGAAAATTTACCACCAAATTACACCATACACAAAAATAAACTCAAGATGGATAATATAGGTCATGCTACCAGGAAAGTCCTAAAGGAGAAGATAAGCTGGAAAATCTCAGATATTTCATGCAGTGATATTATCACCAATATGTCCCCTAGAGCAAGGGACATAAAAAAAAAGAATAAACAATGGTACCTCATCAACATAAAAAGCTTCTGCCTGGCTAAAGAAAACATTGCAAAATGAACAGGGAACCAACTGTAGGGGAAATATATTTTTCAATGATATCTCAGACAATGGTTTGATCTTCAAAATATATAAAGAACTCACATGACTGCAGGAAGACACCCAATCCAATTAGAAATAAGCCAGGTGCTGACGGACAAATACCATATGATCTCACCTTTAACAGGAAGCTAAACAACAAAACAAATAAGCAAGCAAAATATAACCAAAGACACTGAAATAGAGAACAGGGGGACAGTGACCAGATGGGAGAGGGGAGGGAATTTCAGGGAAAATAGGAGAGGGATTTACAGGAACAAATATAAAGGATACATGGGCAACAACTAAGAAGGGTGGAAATGGGGGAGAGGGGGGTACATGGGGGTGGGCTGGGATGGGGGTAATAGACAGAAAACTGTACTTGAAAAATAATTAAATAAATTTTAAAAAAGAAAATGGTCAATGTGTCTTAGAACAGACACATTTCTAAGGAGGACATGCAGAGGGCCCAGAGACATAATGAAAAAAAAAATGCTCAGCATCACTAGGCATCATAGAGATGCAAATTAAACCACAAGATACCACTTCACACCAGTCAGAATGGCCATCATAAAGAAACCCATAAACGATAAATGCTGGTGAGGCTGTAGAGAAAAGGGAACCCTAGTGTACAGTTGGTGGGAATGCAAACTGGTGAAACCATTGTGGAAAACAATATGGAATTGTTTTAAGAAACTAAAAATAGAGTTGCCTTTTGACCTAGTAATTCCACTACTGGGATTATATCCTAAAAATATCAACCCAAAAGAATCTATGTCCCCCAATGTTCATAGTAGTAGACTTTACAATGGCCAAGTGCTGGAAGAAGACTAGGTTCCCATCAGGAAATGAGTGGATCAATAAACTATGGTGTATTTACACAGTGAAATACTATGCAGCAGAAAGAAAGTAGGAGCTACTACCCTTCTCAATACTATGCATGGAACTGGAAAGCATTATGCTAAGTGAAAAAAGCCAGGTGAAAGACAAATACCATATGATCTCATGTATAAGTGGAACATAATTAACAAAACAGTTACATAATCAGATACATTGTAATTAAGAGCAAACCGACAGTAACTAGAGGGGAGGGATGAGGGAAGTAACATGGGGAAAGGGTCATAAGTGAACATGCATAAAAGACACATGGACAAAGCCAAAGTGGGAAAAGATTGACGGTGTGGGATGGTGGTAGTTGGGGTGAGGGAAAGTGGTAGCAGAAAAGTTGGGACAACTGCACTTGAACAACAATCAAATATTAAAATTGAAATAAACAATAGAATAAAATAAAAATGAAAAAAGAAGATACAAATAAGTGGAAGCACATACACCATTCATAGACAGGAAGAATAACATAACTAAAATGTCTATACTAACCAAAGCTATGCATAGATTCAGTGCAATGCCTATCAAGACTCCAATGAAATATTTTAAAGAACTAGAAGAAATATTTGAAAAATTTATATGAAACCACAGAAGGTCCCACAAAGCAACAGCAATCCTGGAAAAGAAGAACAAAATTGGAGGAATCATGCTACCTAATATCAAACTATACTATAAGGCCATAGTAGTCAAACCAGCATGGTACTGGCATAAAAACAGACACCAAGATCAATAGAACAGAATAGAGAGCCCAGAAATAAGCCCACAACTTTCTAGTCGTAACATTTGACCGAGGAAGCAAGCATATACAGTGGGCTACAGATAGTCTATTTAATAAATGATGTTGGAAGAATTGGAGATATATGCAGAAAAATTAAAGTAAACCACTTTCTTAAACCACACAGAAAAATAAATTCAAATTAGGACAAAAAGCTAAATGTTAAACAGAAAACCATAAAAATACTAAAAGAAAACAAGTGCAGCAACATTTCAGACATTCCTTTTAGCAATTTTTTTAGATATATCTCCCTAGACAAGGGAAACAAGGAAAACATAAACAAAAGGGACTACATCAAACTAAAAAGTTTTTGCAAAGAAGAAATCATCAACAAAACAAAATGATGACCCACAGAATTGTAGAACATATTCACCATACATACAATAAGGGTTTAATATACAAAATTTAGAAAATACTTACAAAACTCAATATCAAAAAAACAAATCACCCAATTAAAAAATGGGCAAAGGACCTGAATAGACACTTCTCCAAAAGGGACATACACATAGCCAATGGATTTATGAAAATATGCTTCCTGTCACTGTCACAGGAGAAATTCAAATTCATAATGATATACCATCTCAGACCTGTCAGAATGGGTATCATCAATAAATCAACAAACAACAAATGGTGATGAGGATGTGGAGAAAAGGGAACCATTTTGCACTGATGGGTGGAATGCAGATTGGTACAGCCATTATAGAAAGCAGTGTGAAGATATCTCGAAAAATTAAAAATAGATCTGCCTTTTGACTCAGTGATCCCACTTCTGAGAATATATTCAAAGGTGTCTAAACCACTAATTGGAAGCATAAGCACCCGTAACTTCATTGAATAATTATTTACAATTGCCAATATATGAAAGCAGCTCAGGTGTCCATCAATAGGTGAATGGATAAAAAAAAAACTATGGGACATTTATACAATGGAATACTACTTGGCCACAATAAAGGAGTAAATTTTATCATTTGCAACAGTATGGACAGACCTGCAATATTATGCTAAGTGAAATAAGCCAGTAAGAAAAAAGACATACCATATGGTTTCACTCATTTGTGAAATCTAATGAACAAATTAGCTAACAAGAAAAATGGGGGAAGATTTGAAGATGGTGGCAAGGTAGGTGGGAGCTGAACCCACTTGCTTGTGCACCCAACTGGGACACCCAGCTGACCATTTGAAGAGCAGAGTGAACAGCAAGTGGAATACCACCGTATATGAAGTTTGGAAGCCAAAGATGGCAGAGGATGTTTAAAAATGTATGGTAAGGAGACCATGTAGGCCAACAGGGTGCCAGGGACTGTGGCTGCAGGGCTTTGGAGGAGTGCTGGCTCAGCCATTGTAACTTCATAGTTCCCTCCCCTCCTAGAGTAGGGAAGCTCATCCTGCGCCAGGAGAGACCTGGATGCTTTAAGTCCACTGCGGGGATAAAGATGCAGTGGGGGATGCACAGCAGGCAATGTTCCCTGGCTGGGACTGTTGTCACTGGCTGGGACAATATCAGAGCAATTGGGGAGCTGGATGAAACCTGGAGATGGGAGAAGAGTTGGACCATGACTTACCATGACCCGGATAGTCTCAGGACTGGTCAGAGAGTTGGGCTGTGTGAAAAGCTGGGTGCTTGATAAGAACAGCCACCTGAAACCAAGGGTAATTCACTCGAAACAGGTCTCAGACACTGTCCAAGGACCTCTTCTGCGGAGCAGCTTGGCCAGCAAAGCGGGTGGAGGAGGAGTGTGATTTTCTTCATATCAGGGTGCTTCATGGACTGATCATAGGGAGTAGTCCCCAGAGAGACTAATTTAATAAGGGATCTAAACTTCCCTCAAGGGGCTTTGCACATGCACAGCACCCAGGCTACTAAAGGGGGAGGGGAGGGAAGCCAGTTGCTCCTACTCAATGCAGCTAATAGATTAATCAAAGGGTGGCACAACGAGGTAGATTAAAGTCGCCAGCCAGGCACATATGGACAGTGGGGGCCAAGCAACAATTTCAGGGCTTGGGCTGGAAATTGGGCACCTGTGAATATTGTAGCCAAGTCAGAGCCCTCTTTCTCTCAGAACCACAGGAAAGGGTGAAAGAAAAGGGCCCAGCCTCCCTCTGCCAGCAGCATTTAGGAAGACCAGCAGAATCTGCTTGGCGGGTTTAGTCAGCAAGAGGCTTGTTTATTATTTCCTTCCAGGTGTAAGGCAATAAGACCTGGAGAATAGAAAAGATCAAAGATAGACCCAGGGTGACATCACAAGGCTAAAGCCAAAAACTGAGAAAAATTTCACTTTGTTATCCTACAGAACTTGCATTTTACTTTTTACTTTTATTTTTATAATTTCATTATTATTAGCTTTATATTTTACTTTTATTTCATTTATTTCAGTTTAATTTTCTTTGTTTTGTTTGCCTGCCTACTTTCAATGTTTTACTGATATTCTTTCTTCTCTCTTTCATATTGCACTTTAATTTCTCTTTCATTTCACTTGTACTCCAATAACACACTACTCCGGGTCTTTTACTTTTTATTCAGATCATATATTGTCATATTATTATTGTACCAAATCCCACACAGCACCCTTCCCAGGTCTTGGTCAATTCCACTATCTTCCTGAGTTTTATTACTGTTGTGGTTGACTTTATTCTCTCCCATACCATGACAACTATCTAGCCTTTACTATCAATACATCTCACCATCTAAACTCTGTTTAGAGTACCATCTAAGTGCTCTGTTTCTGGAGTCATCTCACATTTCTTTACCCTCTAAAAACAGTCTTATCTCTTTTTCACCTTTTATAAAAAGTGGCTCACTTTATAATTCACTTTCCCTTTTCCCTGCCCTTGTCTTGTATGATCACATACAAGACAAGGTGGGAGTTGTAAATATCAGTAAACCTGATGGAGGGGAGAGCTCACCAACAAAGGAGCCATCAACAGGTAAAACACAAGTACCATGACAGCCCACACAAATGAAAGAAAGGGCAACCCTAGAGCAACCAGACAAGGAGAGCAAATAGACCACACCACAGAGTCCCCCAGAACTCATTACATAGGAGTTTACCCTATGAATATAGCTAGCAAAACAGCATTGATAACCACAGACACAAAAACAAAACAAAAAGGGTCATCTAAAATATGGGGACAAAGAAAAAACTTGCAGTCAACAGGAATGATGACTCCCCACTAAAAGAGCTAAATGAAATGGAGGCAAGCAAACTATCAAATATACAATTCAAAAGGATGATTACAAGGATGCTCAAGGAACTCACAGACAACTACAAGGAACTGAATGAGAAATAAAATGGTATGAAAAAGGAAATAGAAACTATAAACAAGAACCAGAAAGAAATGAATACTATGATATCTTAAATAAAAAGCACACTAGAAGAGATTACAATAAGGTTGGATAAAGCGGAGGCCTAAATTAGTGAGCTGGGAGACAAGGTAGAAAGAAATACCCAGGTAGAGCAGCTACAAGAAAAAAGATAGAAAAAAAATGTGAAGATAGCTTAAGGGAACTGCAAGACAACACTGCAACACTGCAAAATGCAACAACATTCAAAGCATAGGAATACCAGATGGAGAAGAAAAAGAGGGAAGGATAGACACACTGAAAACATGACAGAAAATTTATCAAACCAGAGAAAGGAAAAAACCATGCAGCTTCAGGAACCACAGAGGGTCCTAATCAAGATGAACCCAAAGAGGCCTAGTCCAAGGCACATTATAATTAAATTTCCAAGTTTTCAAGATAAAGAGAGAATCTTGAAAGCAGCAAGGGAGGAATAAGAAGTAACATACAAAGGAGCTCTGATAAGGCTAGCAGTTGATTTCTCAAGAGAAACACTGCAAGATAGGAATGAATGGCAAGAAATATTCCAGGTAATGAAAAGCAAAGCCCTGAGCCCAAGGCTATTCAGCCTAGCAAAGCTCTCAAAGTGGAAAGCGAAATAAGGAGTTTTCCAGACAAAAAAAAGGCTGAAAGAATATACCTCCACCAAACTTGCACTACAATATATGCTAAAGGGACAGCTTTGCAAAGAGTAAGAAAAGGAGTGAAACAGGTAAGAACACAAGTACAAATGGGGGAATACAAATAAGTACCTATCAACAACAACCTTAAATGTTAATGGATTAAAAACTCCAATCAAAAGTCATAAGGGTAGCTGAGTGGATAAGAAGATATGGCATGCACCATACTGCCTACTAGTGACCCCACTTAAGAAAAAAAGACTTACACAGACTGAAATTGAAGGGATGGAAAAAATATTCCAAGAAAATGGACAGGGGAAAAAAAGCTGGGGTAGCAGTACTTATATCAGCCAAAATACACATCAAAACAAAAGCCATAAAAAGAGACGTAGAAAGACACCTCATATTACTTAAGAGAAGAATCCATATAGACATAAACATTATAAATATATATGCACCAAAAATAGGAGCACCCAAATATATAAGGAAAATCTTGGAGGACTTCCAGAAAGATATAGACAACAGCAAACTTATACTAGGAAATTTTAACACCCTGCAGTAAAAATGGATAGATGTTCCAAACAAAATATCAACAAAGATATTGTGGCATTGAACAATGCCTTTGTTCAAATGGATTTCACACACACACACACACACACACACACACACACACAAAACCTTACATTCCCAAACAAGTAAAATACACTTTCTTTTCAAAGGCACATGGAACATTTTTCAAGATAAACCGCATAATAGGATACAAAAAAGCCTCATTAAATTCAAGAAAATTCAAATCATATCAAGCATTTTCTTGGACCATGAGGACCTGAAACTAGTAAAACCAACTTCAAGGAAAAAACACAAAACACTCAAATTCATGGATATTGCATAGCATGCTAACAAAAAAATAAATAAATGGGTTAAGAAGGAGATCAAGGAAGAAATCAAAAAGTTTCTGGAAACAAATGAAAATGAGCTCACAACAACCCAAAACTTAAGGCACACGGTGAAGGCAGTCCTGAGAGGGAAGTTCATAGCAATACAGGCTTACCTAAAGAAAATAGAAACATTTCAAACAAACAACCTTACCCAACACCTGCAAGAACTCGAGGAACAACAACAGAGACAGCCCAGAGCAAGTAGAAGCAAGGAAATAACCAAGATCAGAGCAGAATTAAATGACATAGAGACTAAAAGCACAATTCTAAGGATCACTGAATCCAAGAGTTGGTTTTTTGAAAAGATAAACAAAATAGACAAGCCTTTAAGTAGGCTCATTACGAAAAGAAGAGAGAGGACATAAATAAACACAAAGAGAAGTGAAAGAGGAGAAATTACAACTGATGCCACAAAAATAGAAGGGATTGTAATTAATTACTATGAAGAACTGTATGGCAAAAATTTGAAAACCTAGGTGAAATGGACAAATTTCTAGAAAAATATAATCTTCCAAAGCTCAATGAAGAAGAAGTAGAAAGCCTGAACAGACCAATAACAGCAGATGAAATTGAAGCAGTAATCAAAAAACTCCCATTGCACAAAAGCCCCAGAACAGATGGTTTCACAGGAGAATTCTACAAAGCGTTTAAGGAAGAGCTAACCCCTATTCTTCACAGACTATTCCAAAAAATCCAAAATGGTGGGAAACTCCCAAACACTTTTTATGAAGCCAGCATCATCCTAATTCCAAAACCAGAGAGAGACACAACAAAGAAAGAAAACTTCAGGCTAATATCACTGATAAACATAGATGCTAAAATCCTCAATAAAATGTAGGCAAATCCCATCCAACAATACATCAAAAAGATCATACACCTCAATCAACTGGGATTCATCCCAGGTATGCAAGGATGGTTCAATATCCGAAAATCAGTAAGTCTAATAAGCCACATAAACAAAAGCAAGGACAAGAACCACATGATCATATTAAGATGCGGAAAAAGCTTTTGATAAGGTACAACACCCATTTATGATAAAGTTACTAAGCAATGTGGGAATAGAGAGAGCATTCCTCAATATAATAAAGGCCATATATGAAAGACCTACAGCCAACATCATACTCAATAGGCAAAAACTAAAAGCTTTTTTACTAAGATCAGGAACAAGACAAGGTTGTCCACTTTCACCACTTCTATTTAATATAGTATTGGAAGTTTTTGCCTCAGCGATTCAGCAAGAAAAGGAAATAAAAAGAATTCAAAATGGAAAGGAGGAAACAAAACTGTCATTGTTTGCAGATGACATGATAGTGTACATGTTAAATCCTATAGAATCTACCAAAAACTGCTCAAACTAATAAATGATTTTGGCAAAACAGGGTGTTACAAAGTCAATATCCAGAAATCAAAGGCATTTTTGTATACCAACAATGAATCAGCAGAAGCAGAAATCAAGAAAAAAATCCCATTCGATATAGCAAAAAGAAAAATAAAATATCTGGGAATCAATCTAACCAAGGAGGTAAAAGACCTGTATGCAGAAAACTACACAACACTGAAGAAAGAAATCAAGGAAGACACAAAAAAATGGAAACATACACCGTGTCCATGGATTGGAAGAATTAACATCATCAAAATGTCCATACTACCCAAAGCAATTTACAAATTCAATGCAATACCTATTAAAGTATCAATGGCATATTGCACAGACATAGAACAAACACTTCAAAAATTTATATGGAACCATAAAAGACCCCGAATAGCAGCTGCAATTTTGAGAAAGAAGAACAAAGTAGGAGGGATCACAATACCTGATACCAAACTGTATTAAAAGGCCACTGTAATAAAAACAGCCTGGTAGTGGCATGAAAACAGGCACATAGACCAATGGAACAGAACAGAGAGCCCAGAAATAAACCCAACTCTCTACAGTCAATTAATATTCAATAAAGGGGGAGATAACATAAAATGGAGTAAAGATAGCCTCCTCAACAAATGGTGTTGGGAGAACTGGACAGCTACCTGCAAAACAATGAAAGTGGAGCACCAACTTACACCATACACCAAAATTAATTCAAGGTGGATAAAAGACTTACATATAAGCTGTGAAACCATTAAAACCCTAGAGGAGAACATTGGCAGGAAAATCTCAGATATTCCACGCAGCAACATTTGTACTGATACGTCCCCTAGAGCAAGGAATATAAAGGAAAGAATAAACAAATGGGATCTCATCAAAATTAAAAGCTTCTGCATGGCTAAGGAAAATAGTATCAAGATTAAGAGAGAAGTAACTGTTTGGGAAAACATATTTGCCAATGATACCTCAGACAAAGGTTTAATTTCCAAAATATACAAAGAACTCACTCGACTCCACTCAAAAAAGACAAGCAACCCAGTTAAAAAGTGGGCAAAGGACTTGAACAGACATTTCTCCAAGGAGGACATGCAGAAGATTCAGAGACACATGGAAAGATGCTCGATATTGCTAGCTTTTAGAGAGATGCAAATCAAAACCACAATGAGATACCACTTTACACCAGTCAGAATGGCTATCATAAACAAAGAAATAAACAACAAGTGCTGGAGAGGTTGTGGGGAAAAGTGGACCCTAGTTCACTGCTGGTGGGATTGCAGACTGGTACAACCAGTATGGAAAACAGTATGGAATTTTCTAAGAAAACTAAAAATGAATGTCCTTTTGACTCAGCAATTCCAATATTAGGAGTATATGCTAAGAACCCTGAAACACCAATCCAAAAGAACCGATGCACCCCGATGTTCATAGCAGCACAATTCATGATAGCCAAGAGTTGGAGGCAACCTAGATGCCCATTAGTAAATGACTGGATCAAAAAGCTATGGTACATTTACACAATGGAATTCTATGCTGCAGAAAGAAAGAAAGCACTCCTACCTTTTGCAACATCGTGGATGGAATTGGAAAGCATTATGCTGAGTGAAATAAGCCAGTTGTTGAAGGACAAATACCATATGATCTCACCTTTAACAGGAAGCTAAACAACAAAACAAACAAGGAAGCAAAATATAACCAAAGACACTGAAATAGAGAACAGGCTGACAGTGACCAGAGGGGAGAGGGGAGGAAGTTTCAGAGGAAATAGGGGAGGGATTTAGAGGAACATATTTAAAGTATACATGGACATCAACTGAGACGGGTGGAAATGGGAGGAGGGGGAGCACGGGGGTGGGATGGAATGGGAGTAATAGATAGAAAACTGTACTTGAAAAATAATTAAATAAAAAATGGAAAAAATGAAGAAATAAAAAAATATATATCAGATTAGTTAAAAAATATTACACACCAGATCCAGCCATTCATCAAAAAGATCATACCCTATGATGAAATGGAATTTATCCTGAAGAAGCAAGGTTTGTAGAATATTCACAGAAGTAAATGTGATATATCATGTAAACAAAATGGAAGGCAAAAAATACATGAACATCTCAAATGATGCAGAAAAACATTTGATAAAATCCAGGATCATTTATGATAAAAAACACTCAGCAAATTTGGAATAGAGGAAGCGTACCTCAACATGAGATGAAACTAATGCTACCATGATACACATAGATAAAAACTGTTTCCCTTTTGTGTCTAGTTACAAGTACAAAGAAGAAGACAGAGGTATCCACTTTCACTGTTGTGATTGAACATAATACTGGTAGTCCTAGCCACAGTGATCAAATGAGAAGAAGTAAAAACACCAAAATTTGGAGAATGTAAAACTGTCATATTTTGCAGATGACATGATATTGTATGTAGAAAACTATTGGATTCACCAAAAAACTACTTATCTATTGAATAAATTAGGTAAATACTAGCGGTGTTGTGGGCTACAAAGTCAATATTAATAAATCAGTGGCATTTTTACACACCTATAATGAATTATCAGAAAGAAAATCTAAGAAAACAATCTCATTTACTATTCCCACTTAAAAAAGAGACCTAGGAATAGATTTACCCATGGAGGTAAAAGACCTGCACTCAGAAAACTATGGAATATAAATTGAGAAAAGAAATCGAGGAAGATATAAATCAGTGTAAGTATATACTATGTTCATGGACAGAAAGAATTAACATCATTAAAATGTCCACACTACCCAAAGAAATCTACAGATTTAATGCAATTAAAATACTAATGGCATATTTCACAGATCATGAACAAATATGGAGCCAGAAAAACCCCAAATAACCTTAGCATTCCTGAGAAAGAAGAACAAAGTCGAAGAGGGCACAATACTTTACTACAAGGCCACTGTATAAAAGAGTCTGGTCCTGGCACAAGAAAAGACACATGCATCAATGGAATAGAATTGGAAGTCCAGAAATAAGCCATATCTTTATGGTCAATTAAATTTTGACAAAGCAGGCAATAGTATACAACTGAGCAAATACAGCCTCTTCAGTAAATAGTGTTGGGAGAAGTGGACTGAGACATCCAAAAAATTAATCTAGACCATCATCTTACATTGTAAACCAGAATATACTCAAAATAGTTAAAAGAAGTAAATATAAGACTTGATACCATAGAAGTCCTAGAGGAAAACATAGGCGGCAAAATTTCAGATATCTTGCATTACAATATTTTCACCAATGTAATCACCTAGGGCAAGAAAAACAAAGGAAAATAAAAACATATTGGACTACATCAAATTAAAAGACTCCTGCACATCTAAATAAATCACCATCAAAATAAAAATGGAACCCACTGTGTGGGAGGACATATTTGCCAATGAAATATTGGAAAATGATTTAATCTCCAAAATATATGAAGAACTTACATGACTCAACACCAGGAAAACAAAAAAAATGCAATTAAAAAATGGCAAGGTACCTGAACAAACACTTTTCCAAGGAGGACATACAGATGCCCCATAGACATATGAAAACATGGTTAACATCACTAGCCATCAGAGAAGTACAAATTAAAACCTCAATGAAATATCTCCTCACACTTGTGAAAATAGTTTTCATCAATACATCAGCAAACAATAAGTGCTGGCCAGTTTGTGAAAAAAGGGAACCTTAGTGCACTCTTGGTAGGAATGCAGTCTGGTGTAGTCACTGTGGGAGATAACATGGAGAATCTTTAAAAAGTTAAAAATGAAACTCCCCTTTGACCCAGCAATTCCTCTTTTGGGAATATACTTCAAGCATTCCAAAATACCAATATAAAAATATATGCACCCCTGTGTTTTTAGCAGTGCTATTTACAATAGCCAAATGCTGTCAATAACCTAAAAGCCCATCTTTAGATAAGTGGATAAAAAACCTGTGGTACCTCTCGACAACAAAATAGTACATAGCAGTGAAAAAGAAGAAAGTCTTATATTTTGCAACATCATGGATAGACCTGGAGAAAAGCATGCTAAGTGAATTACATCAGTCAGCTAAATTAAAATACTGCATGATCTCACTTATATGTAGAATCTAATGAACACAATAAACCCACAA
The DNA here is from genome assembly GCF_014824575.4 of Sturnira hondurensis. Classification (NCBI taxonomy): domain Eukaryota; kingdom Metazoa; phylum Chordata; class Mammalia; order Chiroptera; family Phyllostomidae; genus Sturnira; species Sturnira hondurensis. The sequence continues at coordinate 1,876,803 of NW_028094936.1, read as the reverse complement.
AATAAATAGTTACAGAACCTTAGGTACATAAAATAAATTTTCAGCTGCTGGAAAGGAGGAAAGAGAGTATGGATTGAAATATGGTGAAGAGATTAACCAGAGAGTATTTATGCACAACTCATGGACATGGACAACTTAATGGAGCTTGACTTGAGGAGGGGAGAAGATGGGACTGAGTGGAGGAGGGGAAAGGGAAAAAATGTGGGAACTGCATAAAAATACAAATAAAACTTAAAAAATAAAGTAAAATAAAATGTATTTCTTTCCCCTGAAAAAAAAAGAAAAAAGTGTAAGAATACTATCAGATAAAAACATTTCTCTTCCTTCTCATATACAAAGGTTGGAGGAAAGGCTTCCCTTCTTTCAGGAGTAGGTTTGGAAGTGATTACTAGGCATAAGTGACCTCTATATGGCTACTGAGCATAGCTATAACAAATAGTTTCCTGGTACGGCCTTAGGGACTCTATCAAAAACTCTGAGAGTTGCAACCCATAGAGAACATGGCTCTCTTCTAAGACCAAGAGAGCCATGAGTTTAGCAGCTGAGTTGGGTGCTCCAAGAAAGGAGGGAATAGCTCATGAGCTGCTTCAAGCTTAATCATTTCATTTGGTCACTTAAGCTTCTTTTCAGGGACCATGGCACTCACCTCAGTTTGCCAGATGGGGTTCACAGTGTTGCCAATGATCTTAGATCTCCTCTCCTGCCCATGGTGAGGGAGGGCAGGGAAGATGCTGTGTTTCCCAGGCTGAATGGAAATCTTCAGGTAAGGATCTGGGTTGAAAAACATCCCTTTCTTCAACCCCATGGCCTGGAAATCTACAAAGTAAATGATATTGTGTTTTAGTGATTATATCAGGCCTTTACTAAGAAGAAAAGTTTATATAAAACATGAAAAAATCTTTCACTCTTTATACTATTTCCATCTCATTAGAAATATGGACTAGTATGTCTAAAAAACCCACTGTCTGAAATATTTACTGGCATCTATTCTATCATTTTGGTGAGAAATCCTTATAATAAATCAATATAGCTGGAATTACAGTTTTCATGCTTTTTAAAAGGGGACCACTGGCCCTTACTGGACTGGATTTAAATGTTCCTTAGGCTGGCTAAGTTAATGAATGGGGTTAAGTGAGGGTCTTAAGGTCACCTCAGAAAACCTGGGTGGACAAGTGGAGACATAAGAAAAACAAGGGCTGTTGTCAAATAATAAATATAGTCTTCACTAAATAAAAGAGAATTAGAAGAAATAAAGAGAAAGAGGAGGGTTAAAAGAGCAAAGACCATAATAATGGAGGAGTGAAAAAGGAAAACATGCCCGTATGGGATCAAGTGTATATCAGTGAGGAGAGTTTTGAATAACCATATTGTCAGGGAAAGCAAGGCTTTAAAAACTTAATGATTCCATTTAATTGATATTATCTGACCCTGTAAAATGTCATGTGGAGGGAGAAAGAGAGGTGAGAGAACAGAATCATTTGTAATAATGGTCTATAATTATAATTATTCTGAGATATTTTGAAGTCATTTTATATTGAAAATATATTTATGACATCAAAAACATAAAATTTTTCTATTATTGAAATATTTTCTCCTCAAAACTATTCCCATCCATATATAAATGAAAGAAACTGAGGAAAAGATACATTGAGTTGATTCACAGCAATAGTATAAGTTGTGAGGTGTTTGAGTAATTTAATACTAATGAAAAAGCACAGATGGTTTCATGTAATTTACTTAAAATTATTTTGAGTTGATTCATAGTTATTTCCATAATTAAGTCATTCTTACTCTTTTATAAATTGCTATGAGAAAAAAAGGAAAGTATAATAAACATCACAGAAATCTGAAAAATGTAGGCTAAACCTATAGGAGTATGTGCAGAAAAGAGATAACACAGCAGCCTGAGACTTCTCTCCATATAAATGTCCATTTATAAGGTAGGTTTTTAGCTAGCATCTGAGAACTTGGATCTCTGGAGGGTTCTTAAACTTTAGAACAAATAAGAGTGCCTCACTGAGCCTAAACTGTGTGTGGAAACTATTTGGTTTCCTTCTAGGAGTCTGGAAGTTTGGTATGTGCTAGGCATAGGTGCCTATGTGACCAGATGCCAATGAAAATCTTGGCACTGAATCTGTAATGAGCTTACCTGGCATACAACACTTTATGTATATTACCACACCTTGTTGTTGTGGAAAATATGTGCATTCTGTGTGACTCCACTGGGAGAGGACCCATGGAAGCTCATTATTTATTTCTTCAAGACTTCACCCCATGCACAGTTTCCCCTTGGTTATTTTCCTTTGTATCTTCTCAATATAATAAATCATAGTTGTGAGTATAATTATATGCTAAGCTCTAGTGAATCATTAAATCTGGGGTTTTGTTGGGTTCCCTGATTCAAAGTTCAACAATGATTTATCTATCATACTATAATGTGACTACTATCACCCCCATCATGCCCACCACTTCCAACTACCATTTATTGGCTAGTTACTTAGTTCTGGGAACTATTTTATGACATTCAAATATATAATCTGATTTAATTATAAGTATAAACTCCATAAGGTAGATATCATATTACTAATTTGAAGAAAAGAGAATGGTGGCCTATAAGTTAAGTGACTTAATGAGGTTGTCGGAGCTGGTCAATCTCAGAAATAAATTTGGAGCCTATCTGTTTGATTCCCAAGTTTGTGCATTTAACCAATATGTTCTAATTGCATTCAATAAAAATGCCAATACTGGCATAGGTTAAATTTTTAAGTATCAATGGGTCTTTTTTGTTATCTCTGAGCTTTTGACCTTTATTATTTTCTTCTCCCCAAACAATCTTCTAAAGACATTTTTTAAAAATATATTTTATTGGTTGTGCTATGACACTTGTCCCATTTCCCCCACTTTTTCCCCTCTGCCCTGCACACCCCTTTCCACCCACAATCCTCCCAACTTTAGTTCATGTCCATGGGTTGCATATATAAGCTCTTTGGCTTCTACATTTTCTATACTATTCTTAACTCCTCCTTGTCAATTTTCTACCTATCATTTATGCTACTTACTCTCTGTACCTTTTTCCCCTCTCTCCCCCTCCCACTCTCTTGCTGATAACCCTTGACGTGATCTCTATTTCTGTGATTCTGTTCCTGTTCTAGTTGTTTGCTTAGTTTGTTTTTGTTTTTCCTATATTTAGGTTTGGTTGTTAATAGCTGTGAATTTGTTGTCATTTTACTGTTCATTTGCTTTGATCTTCTTTTTCTTAGATAAGTCCTTTTAACATTTCATATAATAAGGATTTGGTGATGATAAACTCCTTTAATTTGACCTTCTCTGGGAAGCACTTTACATGCCCTTCCATTCTAAATGATAGATTTGCTGGATAGAGTAATGTTGGGTGTAGGTCCTCATCTGTCATGACTTTCAACACCTTTTCCATCCCCTTCTTGCTGGTAAGGTTTATTTTGAGAAATCAGCTGATAGTCTTTGGGGAATTCCTTTGTAGGTAACTGTCTCCTTTTCTCTTGCTGTTTTTAAAATTCTCTTCTTATCTTTAATCTTGGGTAATGCAATTATGATGTGCCTTGTTGTGTTCCTCCTTGGGTCCAAATTCTTTGGGACTTTCTGAGCTTCCTAGACTTCCTGAAAATCTATTTTCTTTGCCAGATTGGGGAAGTATTCCCTCATTATGTTTTCAAATAAGTATTCAATTTCTTGCTCTTCCTCTTCTCTTTCTGGTACCCCTATTATTCGGATGTTGTAATGTTTAAAGTTGTCCTGGAGGTTCTTAAGCCTCTCCTCATATTTTTGAATTCTTGTTTCTTCTTTGTGTTCTGGTTGAATTTTCTTTCTCCCTTTCACTCCAAACCATCAATTTGAGTCCCAATTTCCTTCCTGTCACTGTTGGTTCCCTGTATATTTTCCTTCATTTCACTTTTCATAGTCTTCATTTTTCCTCTAATTTGTGACCATATTCAACAAATTCTGTGACTATCCTGATTAACAATGTTTCAAATTGTGCATCTGATAGGTTTGCTATCTCTTCATTGCTTAATTGTATTTTTTTCTGGAGTTTTGATCTGTTTTTTTTTCATTTGGGCCATTTTCTTTTTGTCTTAGTGCACCTGTTGTGTGGTAAGGGACAAAGCCTTAGGTGTTCACCATGGCAGGGCAAGCCACATTGCTGGGCTGTGACACTGTATGTGGAGCAGGGCTCTGAAAGGAAACAATGCCACTTGCTCTGCTCTCTGCCAGTTTTCAGTCACTTCCCCTGCTATCCACAAGCAAATTGGGCTCTTCTAGTGCTGACTCGTGGGTGGGTGGGTTTGTGTACATTCTAGGACCCTGTAGGTCTCTCCAATGAACTCTCCTGTGAGGCTGTGAGTTTATCCTGCTGCTGCCTTACCCTCTACAGGTGTTTTCAGTCAGAGGCTTTGAGGCTTTATTTCCCTGTATTTAAACCTTGGGTTGCATGGTCCATCTTACTCCCCAGTTGTTCCTCCCAGTTTATCTGCTTGCAGATGTTGGACGACTCAGTCCTCCAGCTGCCACCTTGCCTGCCCTAGCCTTGCCATAAGTCCTCTTCACCTGGCTGCCTGTCTCTGCCCCTCCTACCGGTCTGGATGAATGTTTCTTCTTTAACTCCTTGTTTGTCAGACTTCCAGACAACTCAATTTTCTGTCAGTTCTGGTTGTTTTTCATTTTTAAATTTGCTGTTGTCCTTTTGGTTGTGTGAAGAGGCACTGTGTGTCCATCTATACCTCCATCTTAGCCAAAAGTCCTAAAAATAGTTTTCCTTATATTTTTTAAAAAATTGAATGTATTGAATGACATAGGATAATACAATTATATGTTTCAGCATATAATTCTATGATACATCATTCGTGTATTGCATTGTTTACCCACCACACAAAGTCAAATTACCTGTCACCATACATTTGACTCTCTCCATCCTTCATTCTTTTCAGCCCCTGTCCCTCTGGGAACTACTGTACTATTATCTGTGTCTATTAGTTTTTTGTGCATTCATTTGTTCTTTCAATTTTTATTTGTCATATATGAGTGAAATCATATGGATCTTGAGTTTTTTGTCATTTTGCTTAGCATGATAATCTCAAGATTCATCCATGTTGTCAGGAATGGCAATATTTTGTGTTTTCTATGGCTCAGTAGTATTCCATTGTATATATGTACCATAATTTCTTTACCCAATCATCTGTAAAATGACACTTCAGTTGTTGTTTCCATGTCTTTGCCATTCTGAATAATGCTTCAATGACCATAGGAATGAATATATCTTTACATATAAATATTTTCAAAAATTTCAGGTAGATATTCAGAAGAGGGGTTGCTAGGTCAAATGGTAGCTCTATTCTTAATTTTTCTGAGGAACCTCCATACTGTTTTCCATAGCGGCTATACCTGATTACCACCAGCAGTAAATGAGTATTCCCTTTTCTCCACAACCCCTCCAATATTTATTATTTGTCTTATTGGTAATAGACATTATAACAGGTGTGAAAATGGTATTGCATTGTACTTTTGTTTTAATTTCTCTTAGAGCTAGTAAAGTTGAGCATCTTTTTATATATCTGTTGGCCACATGTCCTCTTAGGAAAAATATCTGTTCAGGTCCTCTGCCCAATTTTTAATGGAATCATTTGTTTGTTTGGTGTTGAATTGTATAAGTTGTTTATATATTTTGGATCTGAACAATTTGTCCAGGCTGTTGTTTGCAAATACCTGTTCCTACTTGGTTGGTTGCCTATTGGTTATGTTAGTGGTTACTTGGGTTGTGTAGAAGCTTTTTAGTTTGATATAGTCTCATTGATTTATTTTTGCTTTTACTTCTCTTGCTTTTGGGGTCAAATTCATAATATCTTCTTTAAGACCAAGATCCATAAGTTTAGTAACTATGTTTTGTCCTATGCAATTTATTCTTTCATGTGTTGCATTTAAATCTTTGATTAATTTTGAGTTAATTTTTTGTATACAGGAACAGCAATCTAACTTTATTCTTTCACATGTGGCTTTCTAATTTTCTCAGCACCATTTACTGATGAGGCTTTCTTTTCTCCACTGTATGTTGTTGTTGAAAATTATTTGCCCCTATACATGTGGGTTTATTTATGAATTCTCAATTCTACTCCATTGGTCTGTGTGTCTGTTTCTTTTCTGCCAGTACCATGCTATTTTAATTATTGTCACTTTTCATTATAATTTGAAGTCAAAGAAGTGATACCTCCATTTAGTTCCCTCGCCCTCAGGATTGCTTTGACTATTTGGGATTTTTTTTTGGGGGGGGGCGGCGGGCACTTCATACAAGTCTGATTTTTTTGTTCTATTTCTTTAAGATATCCCATTGGGATTTTGATGGAGATTGAGTTAAATCAGTATACTGTTTTGGGTAATATCGCCACTTTAATTATGCTGATTCTTCCAATCTATGAATATAAAATATCTTTCCATTTTTTTTGCATCTTCTCAATCTCTCTAAATAATGTTTGCACTTTTCAGTACGGACATTTCACATTCTTTAAGTTTATTCCTAGTTATTTTATTGTTTTTGTCATAATTGCAAAATTTTTATTCATTTTTTAAATTTTTATTTTATTTGTTGTTCAAGTATAGTTTTCTGCCTTTTACCTCCATCCCAGCCCACCCACCAAGGCCTCCTCACCTCCCTCCCATTTCCACTCCCCCTTATTTTTGTCCATGTGTCCTTTATACTTGTTCCTGTTTTTCTGAAATTTTGTTAGTATATAAGAATGAAATGGATTTTTGGACATTGATTTTGCATACTACCACTTTATTTATTTTTTAAAATAATTTTTGGCAGCTTCTTTAGGGTTTTCTATATAAAGAATCATGTCACCTGTAAAAAAGGACAGTTTCACTTCTTTATTCCCAGTATGAATACCTTTTACTTCTTCATCTCGCCTGATTGCTCTGGCTAGGACTTCCAGTATTATGTTGAATAACAGTGGTGAGAGTGGGCATCCTTGTAGTTCTTAATGTAAGGGAAAAAAATTTCAGTTTTTCACCATTGAGTATGATATTAGCTGACGGTTTGTCATTGGGCCTTTATTATGTACCCTGTTCTGTTTCATCAAAGAACTTGTCTATGTTTGCATTAATATATTTGTATCATATGTTTTGTACCTGATAAATTTAGTTGTACTTGATTGTTATTTTTCCAAAATAACATATTTTGCTTTACTAGTCACACACTTATTTTTTTCAGGTTAATCTTATTAATTTAATAACACTTCCCTCCAAAATTTGAGATTTTTATTGGAATTGCATGCATTGGATTTATACATTAGTTTGGGGATAATTGGTACCTTTGTAATACTTCTCATTCAAAAACATGTGTGTCCTCATTTTTTAGGTCTTCTTTCATGTCCTTTCCTTTCATGTCCTTTCCTTGCTATAAATGTATAGTAAACATTTATACTTTTCTTTATAAATGCTTACAGAGTTAAAGTCAATTTGGATTTTATTAAAATACACATTTCATAGAGTAAAAATATTAGGAAACTGTTGCAAGTAGGAGTTTAATTAAATGTGTACTGGGCTAGGAGTCAGGATACCTATATTTAATACTGGAGACTCACTATAGAACTTTATAACTTGAGGAAATAGATTTAACTATTTCAGGTCTCAATCTTTTCAACTAAAAAATTATTCAAATGTATGTTTATAAGAATACATAGAGTTTTAAATTTTCCAAAAGCAAATGATGTATTAATAGGAAGATACTTTATTTCCTCTCATTTTTGCTTATGTTACTGTTTTGTTCTACTGATAATCACAATGTATATTTATAATAACATTTTAAGTACAGAAGAAAAAACATATTTTTTACTTATCCTTTTTAAATTTAATTTTTGGGGTAGCATTGGTACTTAAAACCAACTCATCTAAACCCTGCATTGAGCACCCATTGCCCCAAGCAAAGGTTCTTTCTGTCTCTATTTTCCTCACCTTTGTCCATCTCCAATTAACTCAGCATTCTTCCTTTCCCTCTGTCACCAGTGTTGTTTGTTTCTATGTGTTGATTTTTAAAAATGTTATTTTAATTGTTATTCAAGTACAGTTTCCTGTCTTTTACACCCATCCCAGCCTACCCACCCATTCCTCCCCACCTCCCTCCCATTTCCACATCCCCTAGTTTTTGTCCATGTGTCCTTTATATTTGTTCCTGTAAACCCTACCCCTTTACCCCTGAAATTCCCTCCCTTCTGGTCAACTGTCATTGACAACAGGCTGATAGTGATTTTTTTTATTAATCCCTTCACTTTCCTTCATCCATTACCTAATCTCCTTCTTTCTGACAGCTGTAAGTATATTCCATGTATCTATGCCTCTCTTTGCATTTTACCACAAAAATCATAACTTTAAGATTATTTAATTGCAAAGATTACCAGACTTTTTCCTTATTACCTTGAAGTATTTTTCTTTGCATAGTTGAGACCATAGTATGTATACAATCTACATACAGATATTTTTGCCTTAGCACCTGCTAGTCTAATTTGAAGATTAAAAATATTATTCTGCTTAGGAAAGTTTCTCCTATTATGGTTTTAATTCAATCACTCTGAACTCTTAATAAAAATTCCAGTTATTGAAGTGATGGTGCTGTATTTGTCATCCCCATTTTTTCCTTTATCCTTGGAATTTTGTCCATCATATGTGCATTCTTGAAGAGATAAAGTCAGTCTACAACTTCATTGATTATAATAATGTAGTAGCATTTCTGTTCCTGATTACTTTGTAAAACTAACTTTTAATTCTATTACTGTACTTTCTAGAAGTATTATTATTATTTTTTATTATTGCTCAATTATAGTTGTCTCTATTTTCCTCGCACCACTTTCACTTGTCAACTTACCCCCACCTCCCACCCTCAATCATATCCATCTTTGTCTCTCTCTATGGGACTTTCTACAGGTTCCTTGATCACCCTTCCCTTCTTTTCCTCTATGATTCTAGACCCTCTTCTCCTCTGGTTACTGTCAGGAGTAATTTATATCAATGTCTCTGGTTATATTTTGCTTTTTTGTTTGTTTTGTTTATTAGATTCCACTTAATAAACAAATAGCATTCCACTCATATGGTATTTGTCTTTCATCTCCTGGCTTATTTCACTTAGCATAATGCTCTCCAGTTCCATCCATGCTGTCACAAAAGGTAGATGTTCCTTCTTTCTTTTTTTCTGCTGCTTCTTTCTGTCTTTCTTTCATATAAATGAACCATGGCACCAATTATTGTTGGGTATTTAGGATGCTTACAACACTTTGCTATTGTAAATTGTGCTGCTATGAACATTGGGGTGCATAGGTTCTTTTGAATTAGTGTTTCAACATTCTTAGGGTATAATCCCTGAAGTGAAATTGTTGGGTCAAAGGGCAGTTCCATTTTCAGTTTTCTGAGGAAATTCCACACTGTTTTCCACAGTGGCTGCACCAGATTTCATTCCCACCAACAGTGCACTAGGGTTCCCTTTTCTCCACACCCTAGCCAGCACATGGTGCTGGTTTGTTTATGATAATCATTCTGACTGGTGTGAAGTGATATCCCATTGTGGTTTTAATATGCAACTCTGTGAGGGCTAGTGTTACTGAGCCTCCTTTAATATGTCTCTGGGCCCTCTGTATCTCCTCCGTGGAGAAGTATCTGTTCAGATCTTTGACCATTTTTAATTGGACTGTTTGCTTTCCTGAAGTGGAGTTGTGTGAGTTCCTTATATTTTTTGGAGAACAAATACTTGTCCAAGATATAACTGGCATATATATTTTCCTATACATTGGTTCCCTTTTCATTTAGCTGATCTTTTGTTTAGCCAAGCAGAAGCTTTTTGTGTTGACGAGATCCCATTTTTTAATTCTTTCCTTCATGTCCCTTGCTCTAATGGATATATCAGTGGAAATATAGCTGCGTGGAATATCTGAGATTTTCCTGCATATGTTCTCCTCTAGGCCTTTTGTAGTGTCATGACTTATGTTTACATTTTCTATTCATCTTGAGTTTATTTTTGAGCCTGGTGTAAGTTGATGCTTGAGTGTCTTGTTGTTTTTTGCATGTAGCTATCCACATCTCCCAACACCATTTGTTCAAGAGGTTATTTTTACTTCATTTTGTGCTTCTTCCCCCTTTGCAAATATTAATTGACCACAGAGATTTGGGTTTATTCACTCTGGGCTCTCTATTCTGTTCCATTAACCTATGTGTCTGTTCTTATGCCAGTACCTGACTGTTTTTATTACTGTGACCTTGTAATATTGCTTGATATCAGGTATTGTGATTGCTCCTACTTTTTCCCCCCAAAATTGTTGCAACTATTCAGGGTCATTTAGGATTCCGTATAAATTTTTGAAATGTTGATTCTACCTCTATATCATTAGCATTTTAATAGATGTTGCATTTAATCTACAAATTGCTCTATGTATTATGGTATTTTGATAATGTTAATTCTTCCAGTCCATTAATAGGGTATATACTTCTATTTATGTCTTTCTTAATTTCTTTCTTCAGTGCTGTGTAGTTTTGTGAGTACAGGTCTTTCACCTCCAAAGTTAGATTTATTCATAAGTACATTATTGTTGTTGCTACAGCAAAAGGGATATCTTTCCTAATTTCTGTTTCTGACATTTCATTGTTGGTGTGCAAAAGTGCCTTCAATTTCTGAATATTGACTTTATATCCCACTGTTATGCCAAATTTACTTATTAGGTCAAGTAGTTTTTTTGTGGATCATATAGGGTTTTTTATGTACACAATCATGTCATTTACAAAAAATGACAGTTTTACTTCATCCTTTCCAATTTCATGATTTTTATTTCTTTCCCTTGTCCATTCTCTGTGCCTAAAAATTCCAATACTATGTTGAATAGAATTGGTGAAAATGGATATCCTTGTCTTGTTCCAGATCTTAGTGTGGAAGCTTTTTGCTTTTGCCCATTGATTATGATGTTGGCTATAGTTTTCCCTTATATGGTCTTTATTATGTTGAGGTATGTTCCTTCTACCCCCACTTAGCTTAGTATTTTGATCATCTATGGGCAGTGTAGCTTATCAAATGCTTTTTCTGCATCTAATGCTATGATCTTGTGATTTTTGTCTTTCATTGTTTTTGTGATGTATTACGTTTATTGATTTATGAATATCATAACATCCTTGCATCCCTGGCATGAATCTCACTTGATCATGGTGTATGATGTTTTTAATGCGTTACTGGATGCAGTTTGCCAATATTTTGTTGAGAATCTTAGTGTCTGTGTTCATCAGTGATGTTGGACTGAAGTTTTCTTTCTTCTATCTTTATCTGGTTTTGGGGTTATGATGATGCTAGTTTTATAAAAAGAGTTTGGGAGTCTTTACTCTTCTTGAATTTTAAACAGTCTGTGAAGTAAAAGGGTTACATCTTTCTTAAAGTTTTTGTAAAATTCTCCTGTGAAACCATCTGGTCCAGGGCTTTTATGTGCAGAGAGGTTTTTTTTTTTAATTGCTTTGATTTTGCCAGCTGTTATCAATCTCTTCAGGGTTTATGATTCTTCTTCATTCAGTTTTGAAAGTTTATATTTTTCTAGAGATATGTCCATATAACTCAGGTTTTCAAATTTCTTGGCATATAGTTGTTCCTATTTATTTTTACTAAGCTTTGTATTTCTTTGGTATCAGTTAATCTCTCCTCTTTCATTTCTGATTGTGTTTATTTGGGTCCTCTCTCTTTTCCCTTCTTTTTTTTTAATGAGTCTGGTGAAAGCCCTGTCAATTGTATCTTTTGAAAGAACCAGCTCCTGTATTTATTTGTCCTTAGAATTTTTCTTTTAGTCTCTATGTGTTTTAATTCTAATCTAATCTTGGTTATTTCTTTCCTTCTACTCACTGTGAGCTTTGTTGTTGTTCCTATAGTTCTTGTAGATGTAGGCTTCAGTTGTTTATTTCACATGTTTCTATGTTTTTAGTTAGGGCTGCATTGGTATCAACTTCTCTCTCAGGACTGCCTTCACTGTATCCATAAGTTTTGGATTGTTGTGTGTTCATTTTAATTTGTTCCCAGAATCTTTTGTATTTCTTCCTTGATCTCATTGTTAACCCATTATTTAATAGCATGCTATTAAATCATCACAAATTTGAGTATTTTTTATTTTGTTTCTTGAGGTTGGTTTCTAGTTTCAGGCCCTTGTGGTCTGGGAAAATACTTGATATGTTTTTAATTTTCTTGTGTTGTGTGTGCTATTATGTGGTCTATCTTTGAAAATGTTACATGTGCATTTGGCAAGAATATGTATTTTGCTTCTTTGGGATGGAGGGTCTGCATGTATCAGTTAAGTCAATTTGAACTAGGGCATTGTTCAATGCTGCATTATCTTCATTGATATTTTGTTTGGAAGATCTATTTATTTTTGACAGTGGGGTATTGAAATCCCTTAGTATAAATATGTTGCTGTTTATATCTTTCTTGAATTACTCCAAGGTCTTTCTTATATTTTTTCATGTGTCTATGTTGGGTGCATATATGTTTATAATGTTTATGTCTTGAGTCAGCCTGCACCCCTCAGCCTTGTGGGGCAGTGCTTAGACCTCCGGAGCCTCGCTGCCACCTTTTGACTTTTCTTTTCTTTTCTCTGGTTGCCCAGTCAAGGCCAGGCAATGGGCACAAGCAGACCAACCAGCACCCCAAAAGTGGTGTCAGAAGAGTAGCCTCTGCCCAAAGAGCCCCGATTGTGGGAACTGCTAGCTGCTGCCATTATGTCTGCTGCAAATTCTGAGACTCCAAAGCCAACCATCTCCAGAGAGGCTAGCACCCAATCCTCCTCATCTACGACCAGCCAAGACTATGTTTTACCTGAAGGCAAAATCATGCCAAACACTGTTTTTGTTGGTGGAATTGATGTTAGGATGGATGAAACAGAAATCAGAAGTTTCTTTGCTAGATATGGTTCAGTGAAAGAAGTGAAGATAATCACGGATCAAACTGGCGTGTCCAAAGGCTACGGATTTGTTTCATTTTATAATGATGTGGATGTGCAGAAGATAGTAGAATCACAGATAAATTTCCATAGTAAAAAGCTGAAACTGGGCTCTGCAATCAGGAAACAAAATTTATGTACTTATCATGTGCAGCAACGCCCTTTGGTTTTTAATCCTTCTCCCCCACCACAGTTTCAGAGTGTCTGGAGTAATCCAAATGCTGAAACTTACATGCAGCCTCCAACCATAATGAATCCTATCACTCAGTATGTTCAGGCATATCCTCCTTATCCAAGTTCACCAGTTCAGGTCATCACTGGACATCAGCTGCCTGTGTACAATGATCAGATGCCACCACAATGGCCCAGTGAGGAACAAAGGAGTTACATTATACCTCCGATTTATACAGCTGTTAACTACCACTGTAGTGAAGTTGATTCAGGAGCTAAGTGTTGACTGGTGAATGCTCAGTTAATGAAGCTACTCCATCAACTGGAAATGGCCCACAAAAGAAATCTGTGGACCGAAGCTTACAGACAGTGGTGTCTTGTCTGTTTAATCCAGAGAACAGACTGAAAAATTCTGTTGTTACTCAAGATGACTACTTCAAAGATAAAATAATGCACCATTTTAGAAGTCTAGCAGTGCTTAAATGTGTTTGATCCACTCTTCTAAATTCCTAGTCTCATAGAAAGTTGCTGGTTTTGAATATTAAGAAGAGACCAAAAGGTTTTCACTATTATAGAAATTCAATTGGATATTGATAAATCACATTAAGACTATACAAGCTGCATTAGGTTGCCTAGTTTTATTTTACATTGAAACTGTTTTTCAATAGATGTTTATTTAGAAACTGGTTCTGTGTTGACTATATAGTTGAAAGTTAAAAAAATGATACTGAAAGGAAAAACTTTAAGATCTATCTATAAGAATTTTTTAATTGATACTTAAAATTTTAAAAATAGTAAGTAATGTAGGGGTGCTTGAAGGCCTAGCCCCCCTGTGAGGGTGGCTAGGCCTTCAAAATCAACTCATGAGGCAAGACACTGTATGCATAAGTGCACTCTGAGGCAATATTGCCATTTTTTGACATAATTGGTTTTCTCTTGCATTCTGTAAACATCCTTAAACAGGCCATTGTTCATTTCTAGAACCCTATATTGCTTTGAAAGAAGAATAAAGAATTTCAGAGATATAATATTAACTCAAAAAGACTGTGCACCTGTATTATGAACAATATTGGTGTGTTAACTTCTAAATTTTACCATTATTTGATTTTCCTGTTATATTTTCCTTGGTGCAAAGATTAAGTAAATTTTAACCCACTGCAGAAAGGTTTATGATGTGTAAGGGTGAAGTTGATAAATGAAATGATTATGTCAAAAAATATTTGTAATAGCTTTGAATACTGTGTGTCACCAGTGCTTTAAGAGTTGATGGTTAAATTAGTCACTATTTGCACTTAAAAAAAGAATTTTTTAATTGAAATTGACATTTTAATGGTTTAAAAGCAAATGCTGATTTTCAAAAAATTGTTTTAATAAACCTACTATTTTGACAGGTCAGAGTTTGATAGAATATAACCATTTTATTTCTCTAGCAAGTACCTGTGAAAAGTACAGTATTTACAATATTGTGCTGTACATTTATGATTTGCCTAGAAACTTGCCATTAAAACATAGTTTTTAAAACTGCATTTTTAAAACTCAGTGACACTTGATATATAGTTAGTTTTATTGAAGTGTTCCTCATCTAAACCCAGTAAACCAATTCTAAAACAGTCCAATCAGTGGGTCTTATGTTTATTAGTTGGAAATACTTTATCTTTTATCTAGAATCCACACATAGATATCCTATTTGAATGAGATGGTAATTAGATAACTAAAATTCTAGACCTAATTTTTTTAAAGCATCCAAGACAAATTAAACTTTACTAGGTACATAAGCTTCTTGGTGAGTTACCATTCTCTTTTTTTTTTCCTCTTAATCTGCTCAACATACCTTAAATTGTGCAAAATACTGGGAATAAAGAATGCTGAAGCTTTTTTTAATATCACTTACAGGTTAATAAAAGTATCTGAAAGGAATTCTTTTTATAAAAACATAATATTAGTTATTGGTTAAAAAGCAAATAGATTTTTATTTTTGTTTGTTAGCTTATTTTTATTTAATTCGTATTCAAGTACAGTTTTCTGTTTTATATTCCCTGCCTTGTCCCCCCCAGTGCTCCCCACCTTCCTCCCATTTCCGCACCCCACCTTAATTATTGTCCATGTGTCCTTTATACTTGTTCATGTGAGTCCATCCCCTTTTCTCCTATGATTCTCTCCCCTCTCCCCTCTGGACCCTGTCAGCCTGTTCCGTATTTGAGTGTCATTGGTCATATTTTGCTTGCTTGTTTGTTTTGTTGTTTAGATTCCTGTTAATGGTGAGATCATATGGTATTTGTCTTTCACCGCCTGGCTTATTTCGCTCAACATAAATGCTCTCCAGTTCCATCCATCATGTTGCCAAAGGTAGGAGCTCCTTCTTCCTT
The DNA here is from genome assembly GCF_014824575.4 of Sturnira hondurensis. Taxonomy (NCBI): domain Eukaryota; kingdom Metazoa; phylum Chordata; class Mammalia; order Chiroptera; family Phyllostomidae; genus Sturnira; species Sturnira hondurensis. The sequence continues at coordinate 1,861,295 of NW_028094936.1, read as the reverse complement.
TCTGCAGCATAGAATTCCACTGTGTAAATGTACCATAGCTTTTTGATCCAGTCATTGACCGATGGGCATCTAGGTTGCTTCCAACTCTTGGCTATCATAAGTTGTGCTGCTATGAACATCAGGGTGCATAGGTTGTTTTGGATTGGTGTTTCAGTGTTCTTAGGATATACTCCTAATAGTGGAATTGCTGGGTCAAAAGGCACGTTCATTTTTACTTTTCTTAAAAAATTCCATACTGTTTTCCATAGTGGCTGTACCAGTCTGCAATCCCACCAACAGTGAACTAGGGTCCCCTTTTCCCCACAACCTCTCCAGCACTTGTTGTTTGTTTCTTTGTTTATGATAGCCATTCTGACGGTGTAAAGTGGTATCTCATTGTGGTTTTGATTTGCATCTCTCTGATAGCTAGCGATATTGATAATCTTTTCATGTGTCTCTGGATCCTCTGTATGTATTCCTTGGAGAAATGTCTGTTCCAGTCCTTTGCCCATTTTTCAATTGGGTTGTTCGTCTTCTTTGAGTGGAGTCAAGTGAGTTCTTTGTATATTTTGGAGATTAAACCTTTGTCTGAGGTATCATTGGCAAATATGTTTGTTAGCTTATTATGTTTCCTCTTTTTAAGTAAAACGTATCCAAGAGAGTCAAAGTAGTTTTGGAATTTCTAAATCATAAAAGTTGTTTAGTAAGCCTATCCCAAGAATATAGTAGAGTCAATTAATCCAATTCTAGATGAACCAATCTCCTCATTACACACTATATATCATGACAAACAACTAGAGCACCAGAGCTCCTTTTACTGTACCCACAGTCTTGCTTTTCCAGTTTGTAACCTCCTAGGAGGTTTGCTTTGATGTCTTTATAAGTAGCAGTATGAGCACTTTGAAGGCTAAGCCTTGGAAAGGTAGCAATGGGATAACGCCTTTCTAAAGGAAACACGTGTCTCAGCATCATTTGACCTGCCATGAACATGAGTTAAAAATGGCTTCCTGGCCTTTCTTTCATTGGCCCCTACACTAAAACATAGGAAGACTCTTTTGTCCCTAGCCTAATACAGTTACCATTGGCCACATCATCAGTGCCCATCATTGTCATACAATTCCTAGTAATTTTATTTTGAATCTGAAGAGAGGAGTCTTAAGGATACCCAATAGGGCTTTCCTATGCCTCATAATTTGAAAGTAACCTGAAATTTGTCCTTTTTAAAATTATCCATTTTTTATGTATGTTATAACATTCTTACATGTATCATTCTGTGATTAAATCTTCAGGTTACTGTAAATAATACCTAATTTCTAAAGAGCCATTTACATGACTTTAAGTAAGGAAATAAACTTGTTGTGTGCTGTTTTGTTGGACTGAAGTATTTTTTAAAGGGTAAGATATAAAGAAGAGACAAAGTCCTGAACCTTTTAAAATGGGAAATTAATTTTGAACTTAAAAGTATGTTCCTATTACATATTGCTCATACTGTTTTTGCATAAATGAATAAAGAGAAATAAAAAACTTTCTCCAGAGCAAAAAATAATAATAATGTTTATGTCTTATTGGTGAATTTTTCCCTTAAGTATTATGAAGTGTCATTCTAGGTCTCTTTTTATGGCATTTGTCTCGAAGTCTATTTTGTCTGATATAAGTATTGCTAGTGCAGGCTTTTTTCCCTGTCAGTTTGCTCAGAATATATTTTTTATGCCTTCACTTTCAGTCTGTTTAGGTCTTTTGTTCTGAGGTAGGTCTCTTATAGGCAGCATATGTGGGGGTGATGTTTTCTCATTCATTGAGCTATCCTATGCCTTTTGATTGGAACATTTAATCCATTTAAACTTAAGGTTATTATTGATGGGTGTTTGTTCCTTTTTCCCCAGTTTTACCTGTGTTCCTCTCTCTCTCACCCTTTTTCTTCCTCTTCTTATAGCATGTCTTGCAGTGCTGTTGTGGTGGAGGTGTATTCTTTCAGACTTCTTTTGTCTGGGAAATTCTACTTCACCTTCCATTTTAATTGAGAACCTTGCTGGGTAGAGAGTGTTGTTTGCAGGCCTTTGCTGTTCCTTACTTGGAATATTTCTTGCCATTCCCTTCTGGCTTGTATTGTTTCTGTTGAGAAATCAGCTTCTGGCCTTATGGGAGCTCCCTTGTATGTTACTTTCAATTTCCCTCTTGCTGCTTTTAAGATTTTCTGTTTGTAAAATTTGGCATTTTAATTATGATGTGCCTTAGAGTAGTCCTTTTTGAGGTCATCTTGATTGGGACCAAATGTACTTCTTAAACTTTGTTGATTTTCCACTCACCAGGTTAAGGAAGTTTTATGTCATTTTTAACAGTTTTTTTTATCCCATGTTTCTTTTCTTCTCCTTCTGGTATTCCTATGACTCAAATGTTCTTGCATTTCATGTTGTCCTCCAGTTCCCTGAAGCTATCTTCATGTTTTTTTAGTCTTTTTTGTGCAGCTGTTCTACCTGAGTATTTCTCTCTACCTCGTCTTCCAGTTCATTACTTTGGTCTTCTGCTTCATCCACCCTCCTTGTAAGTCCTTTTATTGAATTTATTACACACATAATATATATGTGTAATAAATTCAATAAAATATATGTGTAATAAATACTAAATACTATTGTAGTTCCCACTCAGTTTGTTGTAATTGTCACTGAGTTTCCTGAGCACCCTTTTGGATTCTAATCTGATAGTTTGCTTGTCTCTATTTTACTCAGCTCTTTTATTGGAGAATCTTTGAGTTCTATCTTTGTTTCCCCATTTTAGGTGACTTTGTATGTTTCTGCAATTCCAGATGTTCTGCTTTGCTAGCTGTCTTTGTAGGGTGAACTTCTGTGGTAGGTATTCTGTGGGACTCAGTGGCAAAGTCTCTTTGATATCTTTGTCTGGATGTTCTAGAGTCACCCTTTCTTGCGTTTGTGTGGGCTCTGTTGTTGTACTCAGGCTGTACCTTTTGATGGCTCCTCTGCTGGTGGGTTCTCCCCTCTAGCAGGTTTACTTCTATTTATAATGCTCATCTTGTCTTGTATGTTCTATCTGGTACAGGTGTTGGTTAACAAAGTAGTATTACCAGACAACCAAACCTACATCAGCAAAAACAACCCCCTACCACTTCAGCAATCTCAACTGCAGTTGAACTGATATTAATAAAGGTGAAGACAGATTGTAGATAATATGACAAAGGTAATATGAGATATCTAAATGAGGGGTAATGTTGTGTGGTAAAAGGGAGGAAAATTGCTAAAAGTTGTGATATCACCAAGGTGAATAAAGGGAGAGAGCCAAATTTACAATGTAAGTAAAACACAAAAGGGCTACAGGAACAATGAGATAAGAAGAGGGAAGAGTCTACTATGATGTTTGGAGTACATTTTAAAAGATATTAGACCAACCGGAGCAAAATTGCAAATAGTCCACAGCAGGGTCAATAGGAACAACAGCTGAGTAAAGTTTAATATAGTTGGAACAGGAGTAAGAATATTGTAGAAAAGCAAAAAGTTAATATAAGATGTCTACAGTAAGAAAAAATGATTTTGAGAGGACGGGGAATCAAACTAATAAGAATGAGTTAAGCCCAGGTTAAGAGAGAACGGAAACATGGAAACAATAAAATAAAATTCCTCACTCAACTGTTCGGGAGCAAGGTGAAGGTGAAATAGGGTAAGACAGAGGGAAAGAATTCTATGGGATTTAAAGTATAAACAAGTAATGAACAAATAGCAGATCCTTAGGAGAAGTACAACAATAAACAAACGTCACCCAATTAACCATTGTTTATAACAACTGAAAAGAAAGAATACTGTTATTAAAAGGAAAAAAGAATGTGAGCTGACTTAAGAAAGAATGCTTATGCAAGGTTAGATGAAGAAGAAATAGTAAGAGTAATGGATAGAAATTTGGTGTAGCATGAGAGAAAAGAAAGCTAATCACAACAGTAATAAAGCTCAGGAAAATAGTGAAATGAATTAAGACCAGGGAAGGGTTCTGAGTGGGATTGGGAATAACAATAGCATGATAAGAAATGTATAATTTAAATTAAAATAATAGAAAATTAAAGACAAAGTGTAGTGTGTTATTTGGAATAAGAGTGAAATGAAAGAAGAAAAATTAAAATAGAGTGTGAAAAGGATAATAAAAAGAACAAATCAAACTATAAATATATTAAACAAAAACTAAATAAACAGAAAGAAGAGAAATAAAAAAGAAAAAATACTCAAGCCCTGAAAGATACCAAAGTGAAATTTGTCTCAGCTGCTGGTGTTCACCTTCTGACTTCCTTCTGGATATGTCTCTGGTTTTCTCACAGCTCCAGGTCTTATTGTCTTACTCTTGTAAAAAGAAAAAAAAAAGACTCTTGCTGATTTTAAACTTGTCAAATAGGTTTTTTGGGTCTTCCAGGAATACTGCAGGCAGAGGGGTGCAAAGCTCTGTTTTTTCCTTTCCTGTGGTTCTGCAAGGATAGGGGCTCAGTGTGGGCTACAATAATCATAGGAGCCAGTTTCTAGACCATGCCCTCAGAGCACTGTGTGGCCTGTACTGTCCACTCTGCACATGTGCCAGGCCAGTGCCAACAAGTCACTTCATTTTGCAACCATTTGATCAGTCTATGATGTTCACTGAGTGAGAGCAAATCATGCCCACCCTCCTCCTTCTTCATTAACTAGTCTGCTGAGTATGAGGTCCCTGCACAGTGGCTCAAATCCCCTTTTTAGAAAAGTCCCCTTGTGTGTCACCTACTGCTCCTAAGAAGCACCAGGCTTTCCACACTTTCCAAATCTCTGACCATTCCAGAGTGTATCTGGGTATGGCCAGTCAAGGTCCTTCTCTTCTCCCTGCTCCAGTTGATACCTGGTTCTACGATTTCTCTGGCACTGTCCCAGACTGCCACCAACACCTCTGTTGGAGTGCACTGCCAGCTGTGTGCCATTTATTGCATTTTTATCCTCCCAGTGACCTTAAATGTCCAAGTCTCTCTTGGTGTTTGTCTGGGACTTCCCTGCTTTGGGAAGGGAGGGAGCCTCTAGGTTGCTATCTCTGACCCATTTCTTTTCCAATGCTCCTAAGGCACATCAGCCACATTCCTGATGCAAGGCCCAGTAATCTTCCCATCTGCCTACAAAATCTCCTTACTACCTATTTTTAAGCATGCTTTGCACACTTTGGCTTCCAAATTTCATATCACCTTGGATTCTCTTTGCTGTTCACTCTGTTCTTTGGAAGATCAGCTAGGTGTTCCAGCTGGGTGTCTCATACACCCAAGTGCACTCAGCTCTCACCTGCATTGCTGTCATCTTCCTATCCTTCTAAAAAATTTAGAATTATTTTTAAATCTCTCTTGGATTTGATAAAAACGTCTTTTCCCCAAAGTGGACCACAACCCAATTCCTGGAACTTGTGTCTATGTCACCTTACATAGTAAATGGGATTTTGGAGAAATGATTAAATTAAGGGTCTTGATTGAGATGAAAAGATTATTCTGGATTTTCTGGGTGGGCCCAATGTAGGTAATTATAAGAGTGCTTATAAAATGCAGGCAGCAGGGGCAAAGTGAGGAGAAACTGATCTGTCAATAAAGTAGAGATTGGAGTGATACAACCACCAGCCAAAAATGAAAGCCGACTCGAGAAAGTAAGAGACGGGAAATAGGTTCTTATCTGGAGACCCCAGAAAGGAACCAGTCCTGCTGACACAGTTTTAGTCCCTTAAGATTCACATTGCACTTGTGGCTTAAAGAACTAATATATTTGTGTTAAGTCAATAATTTTGCAGTAATTTGTTATATCAGCAAGAGGAAAAAATACATTTGGCTTTCTAGGTTTTTATTTTTATTAGCTTCAAAAAGTACCCTTCATCTTTCTTTAGCTTGGAATTACTTAATAGATCCCACACTTTCTTGTATTTTATTGAGAGTACAAACACAGGACAGGTTAAAACTTTGCTTCTCTCAGGGGTTAAGATGGCGACAGAGTAGCACTGAGGGAACCCAGCTCTCTTGCATCTGGTGGAAAATCCGAGCGGATCTACTGAAGAACAGCATAATCAACCAACAGTTCCACAACATTTATGAAAATAGGAGACCAGAGAGTGTGACAGAGAAACCAGACAGCTGCAGGTCAGCAAGGACTCCAGAAGGCGAGTGAGGACAAAAGCCGCTGCGCGCCCTCGGCCTCCTAGGCCGCGGACTGCACCCAGGCACGCCCAGGGTAGGCGACCTCTGTCTGAGCGTGAGTACCACAAGAATTCGCATGCAATGGGGGCCGGCACCATCGGTGGGAAACAGAAGCCTTGTCTGAATCCAGGGCCGAGGCGCCTGTGATGGAGTGAAAGCTAGAGGTCCGGCACCCGGTGGGTCAGCAACACACTCCGTGGGAGAGAACTGACTCCCCCCTCCCCATCTAGGCAGGTAGGTTAATACTGGGCAGAGACCTGTGGGCTTAAGTTAATGTAAAGGGTGGCAACTGCGGGCTCTGCGATCGCCAGGCTGCCAGCCTGCCAGCCCGCCAGCCTGGAGGATTTAAGAAGGACACTGTCATTGCTGATCTTTTGGGATTGGGCTGGGCTGAGAGACAGGCTTTGTGGAGAGTCTCTATTGGAAAGTGAATTGAGTGGCTCTAAGACCAAAGCTTGCCTCACAGCCCACCCACCCAGCAGCCATCCAGGGGAGGGGTGGAAACGCCTGGGTCCCACTAAGGGACTGAGGAGGACTGTGCCAGATACCTCAGGTCACAGGAAGCCTCCCGGGGCTGTGCAGGACCACAGAACAATCCGCAGCCTGCTCGCGCGCACCTGCATACCTGCCCTCAGAGGCACCACAACCAGAAAAACTGGTTTGGATAGTTTGAAATAAACAAAGGAAGGGTGCATCTTCTTTTTTTTTCCCCCCTTCTCTAGTGTGTGTGAGTATGTGTGTGTGTGTGTGTGTGTGTGTTCCCTTCCCCCTTTTTTCTCTCTCAACTTCCTTTGTAATTGATCTTATATCTTGTAAACTGTATTGTTGCTCTATCTTTCAATACTCTGTTCTTCATTTCTTTTCCATTTTGTCCAGTTTTAGTCCTTCCCATCTTCCTAAATTTTCCGCTTATTGCCCTTTCCTCCTGACTTTTGAGTGTGTGTGTGTGTGTGTGTGTGTGTGTGTGTTGGATTGTTTGTTTGTGTGTTGCTTAGTTTTCTTTTAGGTGTATTATTAATTTTTTTGCATTATTCTTACTCCTTTTTTCATTTCAAGAATATCTTTGTATCCCACCTCTTTCTGTACAGGTTTTTTAGTCCTGGCTGGGTATACTGTACTACCTGACAGGTTCCCACTGCTCTTTCCTCCACAGTGTTTTGCTGATTTTCTATACTTCACGTGCTTTCCTTTGCTATACTACCCAAGCTCTATAACCCCCATTTAGACAGATCACATAGAATCTATCACGTGAGTGTTGCTCTAATATTAGTGTAAATAGAGCTGTTCTGTACAACATTAATACTTCATAACACATCTCTCAGACCTTAGACCACCTTACAGGTGCCTGAATTCTATTACTCTATTTACTCACACGCTATACCCAGTTACTAACCTGTACTGTCACCTTACCTCAAATCTGAACACCCGCAACCACACTGCTTTCTAGATACAACTCACAAGCCCCCCCTTCTTAACAAGACACTTAACTTATGCCCACCCTTTCCTAAAAGCGGTAAGCTGTGTCGAAGAGCACAGTTAACTCTATACATAGCCAAAATATTGTCTATTTCTTCTCTGCCCACTGTGTCTGTAAATAACATAAAATAGTCTTCTGCTATCATAAACCATTTGGCCTCTCCCCCAACTGATCACACATGCACAATAAAGAAAGGAGTAGGTGGAAGCGGAGAACACCAAGATACCTGCAGGAGACTGCAACGGCTGACTTTCACAGGTATCCTACCACAGAAGTTCACATCATTAACCCAACGAAGAAGAAGAGATCAATTTAAAAGAAGTGGAGGACAACAAGAAGAGTATCACAACCAATGGGAAGACAAAGAAAAAATCCCCAAATGAAAGAAAAGGAGGAAACCTCAGAAAGAATGCTAGATGAAATAGAGGCAAATCAATTACCAGATGTGGAATTCAAAGCACTCGTTATCAGGAAATTCAAAGAGCTTACAACGAGCTACCAGGAACTACAGGGGAGCTACAGTGAACTCTGCAAACTATACCAACATGAAAAAGGAAATAGAAACCATCAGTAAGAGGAAATGAAGAATACAATTTCTGAACTGAAGAACACAGTAAAAGGTATGAAGAACAGAATCGATATGGCAGAAGATTGCATAAGTGAGATCGAACACAGGATACAAAAAATATACCAGATGGACCAAGTAAAGGAAAAGAGAATCAGAAAAAATGAAGAGAATTTAAGAGAAATGCAAGACAACATGAAAGATAATAATATCAGAAGAACAAGGGATAGAAAACGTACTTGAAAGAGTAATAACGGAAAATTTTCCTAAGTTTAGGAGAGAAAAAGTCACATGGATCCAGGAATCGCAGAGAGTCCCCAGCAGGTGGAACCCAAAGAGGCCTACTGCAAGACACATCATCATTAAAATAGCAAGACAAAGGAAAATCCTAAAGGCAGCAAGGGAGAAAAAGGAAGTGACATACAAGGGGGTCCCAATAAGGCTGGCTACTGACTTCTCAATGGAAACATTCCAAGAAAGAAGAGAATGGCAAGAAATATTCCAAGTAATGAGAAACAGAGGCTTACAACCAAGGCTACTGTACCCAGCAAGGCACTCAATCAAGATAGAAGGCCAAATAAAGAGCTTCCAAGACAAAAGAAGTATCAAAGAATATGCTTCCACCAAACCAGCTCTACAAGAATTACTAGAAGGGCTGCTTTAAGGAAAGGAAGGAAAAGAGAGAGACGGAGAGGAACACAGGTACATAAATGGTAATTAATAAGTACCTTTCAATAATAACCTTAAACATAAATGGATTAAATGCAACAATTAAAAGACACAGAATAGCTGAATGGATAAGAAAGCATGACCCACACATATGCTGCCAACAAGAGACCCACCTCAGGTCAAAAGATCATCACAGTCTAAAACTGAAAGGTTGGAAACAAATTTTCCAAGCAAATGGACCAGAAAAAAACTTGGGGTGGCAATTCTCATATCAAACAAAATAGACTTCAAAAACAGAGCCATAAAGAGAGACCCAGAAGGTCACTTCATATTATTCAAGTGAAGAATCCACCAAGAAGACATTAACATCATAAATATATATGCACCCAACATAGGAGCACCCAAATATATAAAGAAAATCCTAGAGGACCTCAAAAATGATATTGACAGCAATACAATTATACTAAGGGATTTTAACACCCCAATGTCTAAAATGGACAGATCTTCCAAACAAAATATCAACAAAGATATTGCAGCATTAAATGACACTCTAGATGAAATGGACCTAATTGATATGTATAGAGCCCTCCATCCAAAAGAAGCTAAATACACTTTCTTTTCAAATGCACACAGAACATTTTCCAAGATACATAACATGATAAAACACAAAACGAGACTCAACAAACTTAGTAAAATAAAAATCATACCAAGCATTTTCTCTGATCACAAGGGACTGATGTTGGAAACTAACCCCACAGGAAAAAAACAAAAACACCCAAAATCATGGAGACTGAAAGGTATGCTATTAAACAACAAATGGGTCAAGATAGAAATCAGGGAAGAAATCAAAAAGTTTCTGGAAACACATGAAAATGAACTCACAACAATCCAAAACTTATGGGACAGAGTGAAAGCATTCCCGAGAGGGAAGTTCATAGCGATACAGGCTTACCTAAAGAAAATAGAAACATTTGAAACAAACAACCTAAACCGACGACTCCAAGAACTCGAGGAACAACAACAGAGACAGCCCAGAGCAAGTAGAAGGAAGGAAATAACCAAGATCAGAGCAGAATTAAATGACATAGAGACTAAAAGCACAATTCTAAAGATCAATGAATCCAGGAGTTGGTTTTTTGAAAAGATAAACAAAATAGATAAGCCTTTAAGTAGGCTCATCAAGAAAAAAAGAGAGCGGACCCAAATAACTACAATCATATATGAAAAAGGAGAGATTACACATGATACCACAGAAATAGAAAGGATTGCAAGAAATTACTATGCAGAACCCTATACCAAGAAATTTGAAAATCTAGATGAAATGGACAAATTTCTAGAAAAATATAACCTTCCAAAACTCAGTGAAAAAGAAGCAGAAAACCTGAACAGGCCAATAACAGCAGATGAAATTGAAGAAGTAATCAAAAACTCCCATCGCATAAAAGCCGTGGACGAGATGGTTCCACAGGAGAATTCTACAAGGCTTTAAAGGAAGAACTAAACCCAATTCTTCACAGACTATTTCAAAAAATTCAACAGAGGGGAAAACTTCCCAACTCTTTTTATGAAGCCAGCATCATCCTAATTCGAAAACCAGAGACACAACAAAGAAAGAAAACTTCAGGCCAATATCGCTGATGAACAGACACACTAAAATCCTCAGGAAAATATTAGCAAATCGCATGCAACAATACATCAAAAAGATCATGCACCATGACCAAGAGGAATTCATCCCAGGGATGCAAGGATGGTTCAATATTCATAAATCAGTAAATGCAATACACCACATAAACAAAAGCAAACACAAAAACCACATGATCATATCAATAGATTCGGAAAAAGCTTTTGATAAGGTACAACACCCATTTATGATAAAGGTACTCAGCAAAGTGGGAATAGAGGGAGCATTCCTCAATATAATAAAGGCCATATATGAAAGACTACAGCCAACATCATACTCAATGGGCAAAAACTAAAAGCTTTTCCACTAAGATCGGGAACAAGACAAGGTTGTCCACTTTCACCACTTCTATTCAATATAGTATTGGCAGTTCTAGCCACAGCAATCAGACAAGAAAAGGAAATAAAAGGCATCCAAATCAGAAAGGAGGAAACAAAACTGTCATTGTTTGCAGATGACATGATAGTGTACATGGAAAATCATATAGACTCTACCAGAAAACTGCTTGAACTAATAAATGAATATGGCAAAATAGCGGGTTACAAAGTCAATATCCAGAAATCAAAGGCATTTTTGTATACTAACAGTGAAATAGCAGAAGCAGAAATCAAGAAAAAAATCCCATTTGATATAGCAAAAAGAAAAATAAAATATCTGGGAATAAACCTAACCAAGGAGGTAAAAAACCTGTATACATAAAACTGAAGAAAGAAATCAAGGAAGACAAACAAATGGAAACATATACCGTGTTCATGGATTGGAAGAANTTTCTGTATACTAACAATGAAACAGCAGAGGCAGAAATGAAGGAAAAATCTCATTCGATATAGCAAAAACAAAAATAAAATATCTGGGAATAAACCTAACCAAGGAGGTTAAAGACCTGTATGCAGAAAACTACACAACAGTGAAGAAAGAAATCAAGGAAGACACAAACAAATGGAAACATTCACCGTGTCCATGAACTGGAAGAATTAACATCATCAAAATGTCCATACTACCCAAAGCAATTTACAGATTCAATGCAATACCTATTAAAGTACCAATGGCCTATTTCACAGACATAGAACAAACACTTCAAAGATTTATATGGTACCACAGAAGACCACGAATAGCAGCTTCAATTTTGAGAAAGAAGAACAAAGTAGGAGGGATCACAATACCTGATACCAAACTATATTACAAGGTCACTGTAATCAAAACACCCTGGTACTGGCATCAAAACAGGCACAGAGACCAACGGAATAGAATAGAGAGCCCAGAAATAAACCCAAATCTCTACAGTCAATTAATATTCGACAAAGGGGGCAATAACATAAAACGGAGTAAAGATAGCCTCTTCAACAAATGGTGTTGGGAGAGCTGGACAGCTACATGCAAAAAAATGAAACTCAAGCACCAACTTACACCATGCACCAAAAGAAATTCAAGGTGGATAAAAGACTTAAATATAAGCTGTCAAAACATTAAAGCCCTAGAGGAGAACATTGGCAGGAAAATCTCAGATATTCCATGCAGCAATATTTTTACTGATACATCCCCTAGAGCAAGGGACATAAAGGAAAGAATAAACAAATGAGATCTCATCAAAATTAAAAGCTTCTGCATGGTCAAGGAAAACAGTATCAAGATAAAAAGAGAAGCAACAGTTTGGGAAAACATATTTGCAATGATACCTCAGATAAAGGTTTAATCTCCAAAATATACAAAGAACTCACTTGACTCAAAGAAGATGAGCAACCCAATTGAAAAATGGGCAAAGAACTGGAACAGACACTTCGCCAAGGAGGACACACAGAGGATCCAGAGACACATGAAAAGATGCTCGATATCACTAGCTCTCAGAGAGATGCAAATTAAAACCACAATGAGATATCACGGCTATCATAAACAAAGAAACAAACAACAAGTGTTGGAGAGGTTGTTGCGAAAAGGGGACTCTAGTTCACTGTTGGTGGGATTGCTGACTGGTACAACCAGTATGGAAAACAGTATGGAATTTTCTAAGAAAACTAAAAATGAACGTGCCTTTTGACCCAGCAATTCCACTATTAGGAGTATATCCTAAGAACTCTGAAACACCAATCCAAAAGAACCTACGCACCCCGATGTTCATAGCAGCACAATTTACAATAGCCAAGAGTTGGAAGCAACCTAGATGCCCATCGGTCAATGGCTGGATCAAAAAACTATGGTACATTTACACAATGGAATTCTATGCTGCAGAAAGGAAGAAGGAGCTCCTACCCTTTGCAACATCATGGATGGAACTGGAAAGCATTATGCTGAGTGAAATAAGCCAGGCAGTGAAAGACTAATACCATATGATCTCACCATTAACAGGAATCTAAACAACAAAACAAACAAGCAAGCAAAATGTAACCAAAGACACTGAAATACAGAACATGCTGACTGGGTCCATAGGGAAGAGGGGAGAGAATCACAGGGTCAAAGGTGATGGGCTCACATGAACAAGTATAAAGGACACATGGACAATAACTAAGGTGTGGGGCAGAGATGGGACGGAGTTGGGGAGCACTAGGGGGGGCAGGGCTGGGAATACAAGAAAACTCTACTTGAATAAGAGTTAAATAAAAAAAAAGAAAAAACTTTGCTTCTCTTCAGTAGATATCTGTCAATAAATTATTTCATTTAATCCTGAGTTATGTCCTTCAAATTATTTTATTTAGATTGCACTTTCCAGTACAATTTAGTACCCTTATACTCCCTCTCCCCTGTAATCATCAGAGTTGTCCATGTCCATGAGTCCTTTTTCCTTTTTGCTCTATTCCTCCACATCTTCCTTCCCCCTCCCTTAGCTGTCATCCTGCTCTCTATGCATGAGTCTGTCTCTGTTTTGCCCCAGTTAGTTCATCAGATTACATATATGAATGAAATCATATGGTATTTGTCTTTTTCTGACTGACTTAATTCACTTAGCATAATGTTCTCCAGGCCCATCCATATAGTTACAAATGGTAAAATTTACTTCTTTTTTATGGTATGGTAGTATATCATTTTGTAAATGTCCCATAGTTTTATCTGCTCAACTACTTATGGATGTTTAGGGTGTTTCCATATCTTGGTGATTGTAAATAGCACCACAATGAATATAGAAGTGTTTATGTTCTTTCAAATTAGTGTGTTGGGTCCCTTAGGAATATTCCCAGAAATAGGATTACTGGGTCGAAAGGCACTTTCTTTTCAAATTTTTTGAGATATCATCATACTTCTTTCCACAATGGCTGCACCAATCTGTATTTCCACCAAGAGTGCAAAAGGGTTTCATTTTCCCCACATACTCATCAAGACTTGTTTTTTGGTTGATTTATTTATAATAGTCATTCTCACAGGTGTGAGGTGATATCTTACTTTGTTTTTCATCTGCATTTATTTGCTGATAAGTGACATTGAGGAATTTTTCATGTCTATTGGCTATCAGTATGTCCTCTTTGTAAAGTGTCTATTCACATTTTTGCCCATTTTTAAATTGTGTTATTTATTTTTGGGTGTTGAGTTTTGTAAGTTCATTATAGATTTTGGATATTAACTCTTTATCAAATGTATTAGCAAATATGTTCTTCCATTCTGTGGGTTGCCTTTTTATTTTGTTGATAATTTCCTTTGCAGTGCTACAACTTTTTAGTTTGATGTTGTCTCATTTGTTTATTTTCTCTTTTGCTTCCCTTGCCTGGGGAGATATATCATAAATTATTACTATGAGCCAAGTCCATGATTTTTCTACCTCTGTTTTCTTTTATGATTTTTATGATTTCAGGCCTAACATTTATTTTTTTAATTTAATTCTTGTTCAAGTACAGTTTTCTGTCCACCCCTCCCATCCCAGCCCACATTCCCGTGCTCCCCACCTCCCTTCCATTTCCACCCCCCTTAGTTGTTCTCCAGGTGTCCTTTATACTAGTTTCTGTGAAGTTTTTGATCCATTTAGAATTTATTCTCATGTATGGTGTAGTAAGGTGGTCTAGTCTCACTTTTCTGCATTTATCTCTACAATTTTCCTAACACCATTTATTGAATAAAGCTACCTCTGTCAAATATTAATTAACTATAAAGTTGTGGGTTTACTTCAGGGCTCCCTATTCCATTGATCTATGTGTCTGTTTTAATACTTGTACCAGGCTCTTTGGATTAGTATGGCCTTATAGTATAGTTTGATATTGGGTAGTGTGTTGATCACTTGCTTTCCAATTCCTTGCCTTTTATTTATTCTTCTGTTGTGATTGCTGTGGCTAGGACTTTCAGTGATGTTGAATAAGAAGAGAAAGAGGCCATTCATGTCTTGCTCCTGATCTTATGGGGAATACTTGCAGTTTTTGCCACTCCAGTATGATGCTAGCACTAGGTTTGATATATATGGCCTTTATTATGTTTAGGTATGTTTCCTCTATTTCCACTTTGCTGAGAGTTTTGATCATAAATAGGTGCTAGGTTTTATCAAGTGCTTTTTATTGCAGCTATTGATAATGATCAAGTGTTTTTTTATCTTTCATTTTATGTGGTGAATCACATTAGTTGACTTGAGAATGTTTTACCAACCACGCATTCCCTGCATAAATCCTGCTTGATCATGGTGTATGACCTTTTTGGTGCCTTGCTCTATTCCATTTGCTAGTATTTTGTTGAGTATTTCAGCATTTATGTTCATCAGGTATATTGGCCTATAATTTTATTTATTTGTTTTGTCTTTATCTGGTTTTAGAATTAAGATAAAGCTGGCTTCATAAAATGGACTTCAGAGTCTTTTCTCCTCTTTAATTTTTTTTTTTGTAATAGTTTGAGAAGGAAGGGTGTTAGTTCTTCTGGGAATGTTTGGTAAAATTCACCTGTGAAGGTATGCAGTCCAGGGTTTTTGTTTGTTGGGAGTTTTTTGATTAGTGCTTCAATTTTATTAGGTATAATCTGTGTAATCAGATTTTTCCTGATTAAGTTTTGGGAGATTGTATGTTTCTAAGAATTTCCCCATTTCAACCAGGTTGTCCAATTTTTCTGAATATTAAATCTTCATAATATTTTCTTATAATTCTTTGTATTTCTTTGGTGTCAGTTGTTATGCCTCCTCTTTCATTTCTGCTGTTATTTGGTTGGGTTCTTTCTTTTTTTTTTTTTTTTCTTGATGAGTCTGATTAAAAGTTTGTCAATCTTGTTTATCTTTTCAAAGAAACAACTCTTGGATTCATTGATCTTTTGTATCATTTTTAACACTCTATTTTGTTTATTTCTGCTCTGGTCTTTATTATTTCTTATACAAGACTGTTCTGTGTGGCATGGCAATGTAGCACAGCCCCAACTCTGACAGCTCAGTGGGAATTGAGGTCTGGCACACAGGAGCCAGACCCATGGATATGTTCTGCCCTGGGGTATCAGTCCTGCATTATATCTAGGCTTCTATGAGACTTGCTTTTGCTAAAACTCCTTCAATCTGGATTGAGGCAGAAAATGTTTACTGCCTATCTCTACAGTAACTCCCTAAAGTCCTTTACACTCCATACCTCCCATGTATGGAGTGTAACCAGTTCAACCACTTTTCCCCTTGATCTGTAACATCCTTCCCTTTGTAGTAATTAGCATCTCTCTCTCCTTTGTTATCTGTAAAAGGTAACCACCTAAATCAAACCTGTGCATAGTAAATGAGGACCATCCTTAATGAAATGTACCCAGAAAAGCAATAAAAGCCTGTCCAGGCAGGGGTCAAGGCCCTCTCTCTCACTTAGGGAATGGCCATGCCATCCCTTTTTCTCCACAGGACTTCTGTAGTCCATGTGAATTTGTCTCTCACAGCCATAACACATGAACTTCACAGGCTGGAGGTCACATCAGTTTCCTTCCTTCTACTCTGGGCTTTGTTTGTTGTTCTTTCCCAAGTTCCTTTTAGTGTAAATTTAGATTGTTTATTTGAGTTTTTTCTTCTTCTTTTGGGATAGGCCTATAATGCTGTGAATTTCCCTCTTAGAATTTCGTTCCCTGTGTCCCACAGATTTTGGAATGTTGTGCTCCCCTTTTCTTTTTTTTCAAGGTATCTTGATTTCTTCCTCGATTTCTTTTTTGACCCATTTATTGTTTAACACATGTTATTTAGCTTCCATGTCTTTATGTGTTTTTCAATGTTCTTCTTATGGTTGATTACTAGTTTCATAGCATTGTGGTCAGAGAAGATGCTTGATATAATTTCAATATTCCTAAATTTATTGGAAATTTGTTTTGTGTTCTAACATGTGGTCTATCCTAGAATGTTCCAAGTCCATTTGTAAAGTATGTACATTCTGCTGCTTTGGGGTAAAATGCTCCGAAGGTATCAATAAATACATTTGATCTAGTGTGTTGTGTTATTTTATTTTTTTATTGCTGTTCAATTATAGTTATCCCCATTTTTCTCCATTACTCTCCCCTACCCTACCCACCCACCACTAATCACATTCAGTCCTCCTCCCACCTACTGTCTTTGTCTTTGGATCCTTTATACATGTTCCTTGACTTGACCCTTCCCTTTCTTTTCCCTTTCATTCCCCTCCCCCAGCCCCTCTGGCTAAACTGCTTTCTCCTTGTTGATTTTCTGTCTGGAAGATCTACCCATTGAAGTCAGTGAGGTGCTAAAATCCTTTACTATGACTGTATTTCTGTCTATCAGCCCCTTTATGTACATCAAGATTTGCTTTACATATTTAGGTGCTCCTATGTTGGGTGTTTACTAGGGTTTTGTCCTATTGTTGGGTTGTTCTCTTTGTTAGTAAGTAGTGTTCTTTTTCTCATACTATATAGCCTTGGGTTTAAAGTCTATTTGTTGGATATATGTATTGCTACCTCAGCTTTTCCCCCCTTTCCATTTACATGGAGTTTCTTTTCCCATCCCTTTACTTTTAGTCTGTGTTTATCTTTCAGTACAAGGTGGGTGTCTTGGAAGCTACACATATAAGGGTCTTGTTTCTTAACCAGTCAGCTGCCCTATGTCTTTTGGTTGGAGCATTTAAGTAATTTACATTTAAGGTGATTATTTATAGATACATATTTAGTGGCATTTTATTTTTAGACTATTTTCCTTGGTTGTTGTTTTCTTTCACTTTCCCTTACATTTCTTCTTGAAGAAAGTCTTTAACATTTTTTGCGGTGGTGGTTTGGTGTTAACAAAGTCCTTTATCTTTTTCTTGTTGGAGAAACTCCTTATTTCTCCTTTGATTTTAAATGATAGTATTGCTAGGTAAAATAGCTTTGGTTGCAGGTCCTTGCTTTTCATCTCCTTGAATATTTCACACCACTCCCTTCTCACCTGAAATGTTCCTGCTGAGAAATCAGATGACAGTCTAATCTGTGCTCCCTTGTAGGTAATGACTTGGATTTCTCTGGTGGTTTTTAGTACTCTCTTCTTGTCTTTAGGTTTTGCCACTTTAATTATGATGTGTCTTGGTGTAGGCCTCTTTGGGTCCAATGGGTTTGTAACTCTATGAGCTTCCTGGACTTGAGTGTCTATTTTCTTTACCACATTAGGGACTTATCAGTTATTATTCCTTCAAAAACTTCATGACCCCTTGCCCACTATCTTCTTCTGGTATTCCTATTAGGCAGATGTTGTAATGTTCATATTGTCCCAAAGGTTTCTTAAGCTCTCCTCATTTTTTTAAAATTCTTTTTTCTTTTTGCTGCTCTTCTTGGATTTTCTTTTGTGTACCTTGTCTTCAAATTACTGATTTGATCCTTTGCTTCACCTAACCTACTGTTTATTTCTTTCAGTGTATTATTTATTTCAGATATTGGATTCTTAATTTCTTATTGGTCCTTTTTTGGACTTGTTATGTCTTTTTTATGCTGTTTATTATCCTTATACTCATTACTCTCAACTCTGTATCTGATAAATTTCTTGCCTCCATTTCATCTAGTTCTCCTTCTGGAGAATTATCTTGTTCTTTCATTTGTGGATTGTTGTTTTGTTTGCTTGTTTTTGTTTTCTCATTTTGGCTGCCATTTTGTATTTGCTTCTATGTAATATGTAGAGCTGCAAGACTCTTTTTCAGGCCTAAGTCAGACCCTGCCTGTATCTGACCCTGGGCAACCTGTTTGGAGGTATTGATGATTCACAGCTTGTGGCTCCCTCTACTGGGCCTGGGTCTTTGCAAAAAGAGGCTGTGCACCAAGGCTGACTGCTATCAGCATCAGGTTGAAGAAAGGGTCAGCTGATGTTACTGACCTCCCAGAGATCTGCCTCTGCCTGCAGGCTTTTTGTTAGCTTTAAAGTGTGAAAGTGTTCCAACTCTTCTGCTCAGCAGCCAGGCATAAGCAGCACAGGGTGGAGCAGGGTAATTCCTGTGGACACAGCTATTGCTGACCATCAGGCTGATACTATTTGGAAAGGAGTGCTGTGCCTGAGAAAGTTGGCTCCTGCAGCGTGGAAGATTACTCAGCACAGGGATTCTGGTGGATGTTCCTTTAATTTTTCTTTCCAGAGCCATCAGTCTCATATTCTCCTGAAATGTCTCTAGCCCACTCTGCCCTCCCTCTGCCAGACCCCAGGGTAAGTGGCTGCAAATGGAATTTTGTCCATTGGCCCTTTGAGAGGCTTTCTATGTCTCCAGCATTCTCTTCTTGGTGGACAGAAACCCTGATGTTTTTCACAGCCATGTTACTTAGGTTCCTTTCCAAGTTCTGGTGCTATAGGCTGGAGAGCTCAGCTTGGGATTTAGATCCCACACTTCTCAGGGGACACCACCTGGCTTCTGAAATATCCCTTCAGCTACCCCCCATATGAGTCTACCCAGCCCTCTTGTGCCTTCCTTGCACCCCTTACCGGTCTTGTTGTGGTGATGTGGCTTACTCTGTTTTTCCATGGTTTTAAGGCTTCTCTCCAGCTAGTGTTCGGATGGTTATTTAGGATGATTTCTCTACAATATGGTTGTAATTCCAGTTTGGTCTTGGGAGGATATTAATGTAGCTTTCACTTAGTCTTCTGCCATTGTAGGTCTCTTCTCAACATTTTTATGATATAAAATCTATTCTCCACATATTCTCTAAGTCAAAATGTCTGCTTTTTATCCATGAATAGATTATGTAGTCCTGGTATTTATTCATCTTTAATGTAGTTATCCAACACTCTGCTGTCGAAATGCCTACCTCTGCTTTTACAGTTAGAGATGACCAACACTTTTTCAAGATTGTTATACTTTGTGGGTCTGCTTACTTAAAGATTTGTTGATCTTCTTTTCTTTTTTTGAGGCATGGCATTCATTATGATCCTTAAATAGTGTTTACATTTTTTGTAGAGAGACATAGTGAATTAACACAAATACATTTGCAACTACTGCATGTTATATTTCCATGAACATTTAGGGCTTGCTTCTTTACTGCTTATTTACATTTCTAGTTAAATTTAATTGCTGGCAATGTTGCTTTGAAATGAGTGTAAGAAAAATGATATGGGGGGGTGGCTATAAAAGATGAACCACTCCTGACAAATTTATAAAGTACCTTTTTGAACCTAGTTTTGAATGTTCTTTTCTCATCTGGTAGGATTAGGACCCTATGTCTGCATGACAGAGCCAAAATGGAAACCAATTAATAGAGATTTTCTGTTTTTCACAGTTCCATTCTGCCTTCCCTGTCACTTCTAGGTCACTGTTAGGTTTTAAGATTTTCACTGAGTGAAAATTAAAATTTCCCTTCATTTCTGGCAGCTAGTGAAGAAGTTTTCCTGGTTTCTTCCACTTTTGAAGGTCAATAAGAATAATTGTTACTTCTCAAGCACTTCAATAGGAACACAATGACAGCAAGTCAGGACTTGTTAAGCATTTTGCCCTAATACACAAAAATATGTAATTTCTTTTTTTTTATAATAAGTAACCTAATTTTACTTTTTAAACCTGAAATGGCCATCATGGATCATCTCTGAGGCAAGCCAAGAGTATGAAAACAAACAAGATGAAAAATCAATATATTTTATCTTAGAGGAAATGGAAGTAATGTCGAAGACAGAAGGAAACTTCAAAGGAATTCTAGGTTGTATCCTTCCAGAAAGCTAAAAAAATTGCTTTTATAAATTAAGAGTAGATTTTTATGGAAAAGAATTTATCAAATAAAAAGGAATCATTCTTATGAATTAAAAACATAAATATAATTTTAAAAATTCCCTACAAGTTAGACTGAACACACAAAGATACAAAATGTGAGAAGTTTCAAGATCTAAAACTTATAAGAGGTTCAGACTGAGATAAGAGAGATTGGAAGTGAAGAAAAAGTAAAGATATAATTTAAAAATCTTTTCAAGAGCTAAAGAGATATGAGTCTCAAACTATGAAAAGTTCCACCAAGTATCATCAAACAGAAAACACTAAAAAGACACACATCTTGGTGACATTTCTAAATCACAAAATAAAAACAAAATTCTCAACACTTCTGCATTATTTTGAACATGTAATTCTGTGTCAAACTGCCAAGCTAATCATTTTCTTTTTCTTTTTGTATATATTTTAATTTTTTTATTGTTGTTCAAGTGCCATTGTCTCCATTTCCCCACCCCCACCATTTCCCCAATCCCAGTCATTCCCACTTTTTACTCTTGATCCTACCTCTAATCCAAAACCAAAACCTTTGGTTTTCTCCATGTGTCCTTCATATGTGTTCCTCACTTTTCTCCTATTCCACTTTGCATAGCATTCACTTTTCCCTCTATTTTGTGACCATGCTCAAACATTTCCCTGAAGAACTTAATTATCAGTGTTCTGAACTCTACATCTGATAGCTTATCTATCTCTTCATCACTTAGTTCTATATTTAGAGCTTTGATCCGTTCTTTCATTTGGGCCATATTTTTTGTCTTGGGCACCTTTTACCTTGTAAGGGGTGGAGTGTTAGGTATTTGCCAGGGCAGGGCAACCCAGGTCACTGCCTCGTGGTGCTATATGTGGGGAAGGGGTCCAAGAGGAAACAATGCCACCAGCTCAGCTCTCTGCCCACTTTCAGTCACCTCCTCTTGCAACCACAAGCAAATTGGGCCCTTCTGGTGCTGATTCCTTGGTAGATGGGCTCATGTACATTCTAGAACCCTGTGGATCTCTCCACAGAACTCTCCTGTGAGGCTGAGGGTTTCTCTCACTGCCACAATTCCCATACATTTTTCAAATATTTTATTTCTTTATCTTTAGGGTGGAAGGGAAGGAGAAAGGGAGAGAAATGTCAATGTGTGTTTGCCTTTTGTGCGTCCCCTCCTGGGAACTGTCCTTCAACCCAGGCATGTGCCCTGACTGGAAATTGAACCATGATCCTTTGGTTCACAGGCCCACGTTCAATCCACTGAGCTACACCAGCCAGGGCTCATTCACTTTTTTATAGCCACAGGCTTTGAGGCTTTATTTCCCTCATTGGAAACCTTATTAGAAGCCTGGGTGTGTGGTCTGTCTTTCCCCCCAGTTGTTTCAGGTTATACATATGCAAATGTGAGACCTCCTGGTCCACCAGCCACTGCCTCACCCACCAGGTCCTCCAGCTGCCACCTTGTGAAAGGTCCTCTCCAACCCAGCTGCCCATCTCTGTCCCTCCTATCATTCTAAATGAATGTTTCTTTTTTAACTTCTTGGTTGTTGGATTACCATACAGTTTTATTTTCTGGCAGTCTGTGTTGTTTTTTTTTGTTTTTGTTTTTTATAAGTTGTAGTCCTGCTTTTGGTTGTTTAAGCAGGCAAAGTGTACCTACCTATACTTCCATTTTGTCCAGAAGTCTAATTTCTTTAAATTAAAAAAAAACTTAGACAGATGTATGCTAAAGTGTTAATGTTTTTGTTTTTTTGGCAAAATGACTTTTATTTTAGAGGAGTGTAGATTCACAACAAAGTTTGAGGAAGTTTAGATATTTTTATAGATTGCCTACCCAGCAAATGGGTAGGCATTGTCAAGATTCCATACCAGAGTGATGTACTTGTCACAAATGATGAGTCTACAGTCAGGCATATAATCACAGATGAGTTACAAATACTTTACTTCTTTCTTTAAAGTCCGTAGTTTACATTAGTTTTCACTCTTGGTGTTGTACATTCTGTTAGTTTTCACAAATGTATGATGACATAAATTTATCAATAGAGAATCACATACAGTATTTTTCACTGTCCTAACATTCCTCTGTGCTCTGCATATTCATCTCTACTCTCTCAACACCTAGCAACCACTGATCTTTTGACTATCTATATAGTTTTACCTTTTCTAGAATGTGATGTAGTTAAAATCATGCCGTATGTATGACTGGCTTTTGTTTTCTTCAGATTGGCCTGTTTTTTTTTCATTTAGTAATATGCATTCCATGCCTTTTCAGGGCTTGATGGCTCATTTCCTTTTGGCATCAAATGATATTCCATTATCTAAATTTACAACAGTTTACTTATCCATTCACCTCCTGAAGGACTTCTTGATTACTTCCATGTTTTGGCAATTATGAATGAGGACGCAATAAACATCTGTCTGTAAGATGTGCATGAACTTAAATTTTCAATCCATTTGTGTAAATTCCAAGAAGTGTGATTACCAGATCATGTGGTAAAAGTATGTTTAGTTTTGTAAGAAACTACAATGTTTTCCATAGTGTTCGTGCTGTTTTGCATTCCCACCAGCAATGAATGATAGTTCCTGTTTCTCTACAACCATCATCAATTTGTATTTTCAGTTTTCTGGATTTGGGCCATTCAAGCAGGTATGTAGTGATACTCATTTTTTAAAATATTCATTTCCCTGGTGAGGTATAAAGTGGAGTATCTTTTCATAACTGTACATTCACCATCTGTACATCTTCTGCGTTGAGGGGTCTTCTAATATCTTTGGACCATTTTTCAACTTGTTTTCTCAAATTATTGAATTTTAAGGGCTACTTGTATATTTTGGATAGCTGTCCTTTTTAAGGTATTTTGAAGTTTTTTTTCCTTAAAAATAATATAAAGTTATAAAAAGTGGCAGCAGCATGGGACCTGGCTCTGGAGGGGAGGAGGTTCTGGTAACTTCATTGTAGTAGCCAGGCACTTTTTAATAATGGGCTTTTGACTTTGTTATAGAACACTTCTCCTCAAAGGACATGGTTGGACCCGGCTTCATGCAATACACAGAGCAGACTGCTTCAACAGAAAGGCAGGCTTGGCAGTGCTTGGACTTATCTATTTAATAGTAAGCAGACATGTTTTTACCTTCTTGTCTACCTTCTCTTCAGAGATGCAGGTGGTGTGCAGGGCGTTCACTAGGTTTCTATCTGAGAATGCTTGATTTGTGTGGTGGGCTGATGAGGGGAACCCTGAGAGTTCAGAGGCCCTGCCAACTTCACTCTTGGCCTCACTGTCCCATTTAGCCCCATACCCAAGGCTGCTTTAGTATTGGCTGAGAAGCTTTAGCAGTTAAAGGATTTGAATTTTTGGGAGAGTGAGAAGATGGCAGCAGAGTAGGACAAAAAATTTCGCTTCCCTCCACTCGCCAGAGAAAAACCGGGCTGACCTGCGGAAGAGCGCAGCGGATAACTAACAGGGACCCAGCATATAGGAAGGCAGGACTCCAGAAAGTGTAGTGGACACTGAATGACCAGAGGTTGAGGAGAGGAGATGACCGCAGGTCAACAAGTTATGAGGGAACAGCGCAGAGATGCCAGGCCTTCTGCCGGGCTGCAACAGTGCCCTGGCCGGGCCGCCCTGGTTTCTGAGAGCCAAGGGCGGGCACCAACAACCTTGGGAGAGAACTAGTCACCGGCACCCTCCCTATCCAGCAGGGCACAGATTGGAAAACACCAGGAGAGATTGGTTTGCCTGTACTGGCAGAGAGAGGAGTGGGCATTAGGAAGCACACCAAAGAGCTCTAATCACAGGTGGAGTCAGGCTGTGGTTGCCGGCTTGTGAGATCTGAGAGTCACCCGTGCGTTCCCTGTAGCGTGGGGTCAGATCTGGGTCTGCCACAGACCCTGGGAGCCTGGGGTTACTAGAGAGGCCCCTGGAAGAGAGCCAGTCACCAGCTAACTCCCTACCCAGCCGGGCGATGACTGATAAGGGCCAGGAGTCAGGCTGTGGCTGTCACATGGATAAACTCGGAGTCCCCCATGGGTTCCCTGTACCACGGGACACAGCTGGGTCTGCCACAGACTCATGGAGCATTGGGCTACTAGCAAGGCCCCTTGAAGAGAGCCAGTCATCAGCTCCCTCCCCAGCTGGCCAGTCGAAGACTGAAAAACCCGGAAGTCAGGCCGTGGTTACTGGCTTGGGAGAATTGTGAGTTGCCCTGTGTGTTCTCCCACAGCACTGGGAAAGGTCCACGCCCAAGCCTGCGAGACCAGGAAAGCCTGGCTGGGAGTGCACACCCTCACTCAAGGCCAGGGCTGGGAAGCCTGGAGAAAAATTTGCTATCAGTGGGGTGCTGGAGAGCGGCTCCAGTCTGGAACTTGGGAGGGCACTGGCGAAACCAGTCGAGTTCACCGAGACATGAGAAAGGCCACACTAAGAGGCCCTCAGGCTGCTGCAGCTAGTGAGACCAGAAGAATAGGTTTGACCAGCTGGAAACCAACAAGAGGAGTAGGTGGAAGCAGAGAACACCAAGATTCCTGCAGGAGACTGTACCACTGAATTTCACAGGTATCCTACCACAGAAGTTCACACCATATACCCAGGAAACCAGAACAGATCAGTTTAAGAAGCTGAGGCCAACAAGAAGAGCATCACGAACAATGGGAAGATGAAGAGACAACCCCCAAATAAAAGAAAAGGAGGAAGTCTCAGAAAGAATGTTAGATGAAATCCAGAGAAGTCAACTATCAGATATTGAATTCAAAGCACTGGTTATCAGGAAATTCAAAGAGCTTAAAACGAGCTACCAGAAACTACAGGGGAGCTACAATGAACTCTCTGCAAATTATACCAACATTAAAAAGGAAATAGAAACCATCAGCAAAGGCCAAGAGAAAATGAAGAATACAGTTTCTGAACTGAACAACACAGTAGAAGGTAGGAAGAGTGTGACTGATGAGGTAGAAGACCACATAAGCAAGCTCGAAGACAGGGTAGGAAGAATCTCCCAGATGGACCAAGTAATGGAACAGAGAAACAGAAAGAATGAGGAGAGTTTAAGAGAAATTCAAGACAATATGAAACGTAATAATATCCGAATAATAGGAATACCAGAAGGAGAGGAAGAAGAACAAGGGATAGAAAACCTACTTGAAAGATTAATAATAGAAAATTTTCCTAAGGTGAGGAGAGATAAAGTCACATGAATCCAGGAATCTCAGAGAGTGCCAAGCAGGTAGAACCGAAAGAGGCCTACTGCAAGACACATCATCATTAAAATGGCAAAACTACAAGAGAGAATACTAAAGGCAGCAAGGGAGAAAAAGGAAGTGACATACAAGGGGGTCCCAATAAGGTTGGCTACTGACTTCTCAGTGGAAACATTCCAAGAAAGAAGAGAATGGCAAGAAATATTCCAAGTAATGAGAAACAGAGGCGTACAACCAAGGCTATTGTACCCAGCAAGGCTCTCCATCAAAATAGAAGGCCAAATAAAGAGCTTCCAAGACAAAAGAAGTCTAAAAGAATAAGCTTCCACCAAACCAACTCTGCAAGAATTACTAAAAGGGCTGCTTTAATGAAAGGAAGAAAAAGAGAGAGACAGGAACACAGGTACATAAGTGGCAATGAATAAGTACCTTTCAATAACAACCTTAAATGTAAATGGATTAAATGCACCAGTTAAAAAACATAGAATAGCTGAATGGATAAGAAAGTATGACCCAAACATATGGTGCCTACAAGAGGTCCCCTCAGGTCAGAAGACCATGACACACTTAAAGCGAGAGGATGGAAACAAATTTCCCAAGAAAATGGACAAGAAAAAAAGCCAGGATAGCAATTCTCATATCACACAAAATAGACTTCAAAAAAAGTTCCATAAAGAGAGATCCAGAAGGTCACTTCATAATACTCAAGAGAATAATCCACCAAGAAGACATTAACATCATAAATATATATGGATCCAACATAGGAGCACCCAAATATATAAAGAAAATCCTAGATGACTTCAAGAAAAATATTGATAGCAACACAATTATAGTAGGGGATTTTAACACCCCACTGTGAAATATGCACAAATCTTCCAAACAAAATACAAACAAAGATATTGCAGCATTAAACAACACCCAAGATGAAATGGACCTAATTGATATATAGAGAGCCCTCCATCCAAAAGAAGCTAAATACACATTCTTTTCAAATGCACATGGAACATTTTCAAACATAGACCACATGATAGGAGACAAAACGAGTCTCAACAATTTCAGGAAAATGGAAAACATACCAAGCATTTTCTCTGATCACAAGGGACTGAAATTGGAAACCAACCCCACAAGAAAAAATCCAAAACACCCAAAAGCATGGAGACTGAATGGTATGCTATTAAACAACGAATGGGTCAAGATTGAAATTAGGGAAGAAATAAAAAACTATCTGGCGACAAATGAAAATGATCTCACAACAACCCACAACTTATGGAACACAGTGAAGGCAGTCCTGAGAGGGAAGATCACAGCAATACAGGCTTACCAAAGAAGATAGAAACATCTCAAACAAACAACCTAACCTGACGCCTGCAAGAGCTCGAGGAACAATAACAAAGACAGCCCAGAGCAACTAGAAGGAAGGAAATAAGCAAGATTAGACCAGAATTAAATGACATAGAGACTAAAACCACAATCCTAAAGATCAATGAATCCAGGAGTTGGTTTTCTTAAAAAGATAAACAAAATAGATAAGCCTTAAAGTAGGCTCATCAAGAAAAAAAAGAGAGCAGACCCAAATAACTACAATCATATATGAAAAAGGAGAGATTACACATGATACCACAGAAATAGAAGGGATTGCAAGAAATTACTATGCAGAACCCTATACCAAGAAATTTGAAAACCTAGATGAAATGGACAAATTTCTAGAAAAACATAATCTTCCAAAACTCAATGAAAAAGAAGCAGAAAACCTGAACAGGCCAATAACAGCAGATGAAATTGAAGAAGCAATAAAAAAACTCCCATCGCAGAAAAGCCCTGGACCAGGTGGTTTCACAGGAGAATTCTACAAAGCTTTTAAGGAAGAACTAACCCCGATTCTTCACAGACTATTTCAAAAAATCCAAAAGGAGGGAAAACTCCCCAACTCTTTTTATGAAGCCAGCATCATCCTAATTTGAAAACCAGATAGAGACACAACAAAGAAAGAAAACTTCAGGCCAATATCGCTGATGAACATGGACGCTAAAATCCTCAATAAAATATTGGCAAATCGCATCCAACAATACATCAAAAAGATCATACACCATGACCAAGTGGGATTCATCCCAGGGATGCAAGGATGGTTCAATATTTGTAAATCAGTAAATGTAATACACCACATAAACAAAAGCAAACACAAAAACCACATGATCATATCAATCGATGTGGAAAAAGCTCTTGATAAGGTACAACACCCATTTATGATAAAGGTACTCAGCAAACTGGGATTAGAGGGAACATTCCTCAATATAATAAAGGCCATATATGAAAGACCTACAGACAACATCATACTCAATGTACAAATACTAAAAGCTTTTCCACTAAGATCGGGAACAATACAAGGTTGTCCACTTTCACCACTTCTATTCAATATAGTATTCGAAGTTCTAGCCACGGCAATCAGGCAAGAAAAGGAAATAAAAAGCATCCAAATTGTAAAGGAGGAAACAAAACTGTCATTGTTTGCAGGTGACATGATAGTGTACATGGAAAATCCCATAGTCTCTACCAAAAACGTGCTCAAACTAATAAATGACTTTAGCGAAGCAGCAGGATACAAAGTCAATATCCAGAAATGAGAGGCATTTTTGTATACCAGAAATAAACAGCAGAAGCAGAACTCAAGAAAAAATCCAATTCAATGTAGCAAAAACAAAAATAAAATATCTGGGAATAAACCTAACCAAGGAAGTTAAAGACCTGTATGCAGAAAACTACACAACACTGAAGAAAGAAATCAAGGAAGACACAAACAAATGGAAACATACACCATGTTCATGGATTGGAAGAATTAACATCATCAAAATGTCCATATTACCCAAAGCAATTTACAGATTCAATGCAATACCTATTAAAGTACCAATGGCCTATTTCACAGACATAGAACAAAGACTTCAAAAATTTATATGGAACCATAAAAGACCCCAAATAGTAGCTGCAATTTTGAGAAAGAGCAATGTAGGAGGATTCACAATACCTGATACCAAACTGAATTACAAGGCCACTGTAATCAAAACATCCTGGTAGTGGCATAAAAACAGGCACATAGACCAATGGAATAGAACAGAGAGCCCAGAAATAAACCCAAATCTCTACAGTCAATTAATATTTGACAAAGGGGGCAATAACATAAAATGGAGTAAAGATAGCCTCTTCAACAAATGGTGTTGGGAGAACTGGACAGCTACATGCAAAAAAAATGAAAGTCGAGCACCAACTTACACCATACACCAAAATTAATTCAAGGTGGATAAAGGACTTAAATATAAGGCGGGAAACCATTAAAGCCCTAGAGGAGAACATTGTCAGGAAAATCTAAGGTATTCCACACAGCAACATTTGTACTGATATGTCCCCTAGAACAAGGGACATAAAGGAAGGAATAAACAAATGAGATTTTATCAAAATTAAAAGCTTCTGCATAGCCAAGGAAAACAGTATCAAGATAAAAAGAGAAGCAATAGTTTGGGAAAACATATTTGCCAATGATACTTCAGATAAAGGTTTAATCTCCAAAATATACAAAGAACTCACACGACTCGACTCAAAGAAGATGAGCAACCCAATTGAAAAATGGGCAAAGGACTTGAACAGACATTTCTCCAAGGAAGACATACAGAGGATCCAGAGACATATGAAAAGGTGCTCAATAGTGCTAGCTATCAGAGCGATGCAAATCAAAACCACAATGAGATACCACTTAACACCACTCTGAATGGCTATCATAAACAATGAAACAAACAAGTGCTGGAGAGGTTGTGGGGAAAAGGGGACCCTAGTTCACTTTTGGTGGGATTGCAGATGGGTACAACCACTATGGAAAACAGTATGGAACTTTATAAGAAAAGTAAAAATGAACGTGCCTTTTGACCCAGCAATTCCACTATTAGGAGTATATCCTAAGAACCCTGAAACACCAATCCAAAAGAACCTATGCACCCCGATGTTCATAGCAGCACAACTTTTGATAGCCAAGAGTTGGAAGCAACCTAGATGCCCATCGGTCAATGACTGGATCAAACAGCTATGGTACATTTACACAGTGGAATTCTATGCTGCAGAAAGGAAGAAGGAGCTCCTACCTTTTGCAACATCATGAATGGAACTGGAAAGCATTATGCTGAGCGAAATAAGCCAGGCGGTGAAAGACAAATACCATATGATCTCACCATTAACAGGAATCTAAACAACAAAACAAACAAGCAAGCAAAATATGACCAATGACACTCAGATACGGAACATCCTGACAGGGTCCAGAAGGAGAGGGGAGAGAATCATAGGGGAAAAGGGATGGATTCACATGAACAAGTATAAAGGACACATGGACAATATCTAAGGTAGGGTGTGGAAATGGGAGGGAGGTGGGGGGCACTGCGGGGGGAGCAGGGCTGGGAATATAGGACTGAAAACTGCACTTGAACAAGGATTAAATAAAGATAAAAATTAAAACAAAAAGTATTTGACTTTTCCAGTGGGCTCTAGAATGCAGGTCCATTTGAAAATTGTGGGGCTCGGGATTAACTTTCACTTTTGACATTGGATGATTTGCAGTCTTTTAAAGGAGGGAATTTGCTGAGGGACAGAAATGTATGTTGGTAGGTAGTGGTGAGTTAATGATTGGCTCTGCCCATGCACTCTGCCTGGCTGTAGAGAACTGCCACACTGGAGATGTCATCAGGGTAGCTTGGTACAAAGCTGTCTTTGGTAAGGAGGGGTAGAAGCTGGGCAGGCAGGTCTGGGGACTGAGTCTGAGCATCTTGCCCAGCAGCTGCCCAGTGGATGGCCTCAGAGAAGAAAATAAGGAGGACTTAACAAGGTGAGATGAAGGCTCAACCATCAGTGGGATCATCCACATATGTGAACTGAGATGCCTTTCCAGCATGAATCTTAGTGCCAAGAACAGGTCTAGTCTGTGGCTAAACACATAACACCCTAGATTCCCCAGCCATTTCTCAAAGCAGGCAAAATGCCTGTGGCCTGGGGGTCAGGTCACACAATGGGAGTCCAGGGGAAAGTGAGGTCATCAGATGTTTCTTCCTCCTCACTCTTCTTGTTGTAGGCCGAGGCTCCACTCAGGGAATGTGGAAATGTGGCTCCACAGCCTTCATCATTCAGCATACTCTCAGGGTAGTGCTGGGTCTTGGGCAACATGCAGTATGGGTAAGTCTGCTTGGCATGAGCAGATAATATGCTGCTGGGGGTGGTTGCCACTTAAGCAACCTGAGCTGAGGAGGAGGACTCCTGAGAATGGTACTGGAAAGCTGGGTCTTTGCATTCTGGATTCTTCTCTTTTTTGAATATCTTCTCCCAGAATGTGGTGTGTCTTCTCAGTCTCTTCATATTGTATTTTACAGTGCAGATATTTTTAATGTCAATGAAGACCATATTATTCCTTTCATGTAGCATTTTTGTGTGTGTGTGTCATATCTTTGGTGTTGTATCTAAAACGACATCATGGTACATAAAGGTCATCTAGATTCTCTTCTATGTCATCTTCTAGAAGTTTTATCATAAATAAATAAAAAAATCTTTGCTCATTTTGTATATTATACTTAAGTCTATGATCTATTTTCATTAATATTTTGTGAAGGGTATATGGTTTGTGTATAGATTTTTTTTTGCATGTGAATGTTCAGTTGTTCTAGGACCATTTATTGAAAAGACTATTTTTTGTTCCCTTTGGCTCATTTGTCAAAGATCAGTTGACTCTATGGATTATCTATTTCTGGGTTCTTTGTTATGTTCCATTGATTGATTTTTCTATTCTTTCCTGAATATCACACTGCCTTGAATCCTAACTTTATAGTAAGTGTTACTTTTTCCCTTCAAAAATTATTTATTTTTATTTATGTTTGAATACAGTTGTCTCCATTTACCCATCACTACTTTCCCTTGCCCTACCCACTCCCACCCTGAATCCTACACCCCTTTGGCTTTGTCCATGGGTACTTTATACATGTTCATTTAAGACCTTTCCCCTTAACTACATTACTTCCCTCTTCTCTCTCCTCCGGTTATTGTCAGATTGTTCTTAATGTCAATGTCTCTAGTTATACTTTGCTTGCATGTTTGTTTTGTTAATTAGGTTCCACTTATAGTTAAGATCATATGGTATTTGTTTTTCACCACCTGGCTTATTTCACTTATCATAATGCTCTCCAGTTCCATCCATGTTGTTGTGAAGGGTAGGAGCTCCTTCGTTTTTCTACTACATAGTATTCCATTGTGTAAATGTACCATACTTTATTGATCGATTCATTTACTAATGGGCACCTAGTCTGCTTCCAGCACTGGGCCATTGTAAATTGTGCTGCTAAGAACATTGGGGTGCATAGGATCTTTTGAATTAGTGTTTCAGGATTCTTAGAGTATAAACCAAGTGTTGGAATTGCTGGGTCAAAAGACAATTCCATTTCTGGTTTTCTGAGGAAATTCCATACTGTTTTCCACAGAGGCTGCACCAGATCTCATTCCAACCAACAGTGTACTAGGGTTCCCTTTTCTCCACAACCTCTGCAGCACTTGCTGTTTGTTGATTTGTTTATGATGGTTATTCTGACTGGTGTGAAGTGGTATCTCATCATGGTTTTAACTTGCATCTTTCTGATGGCCAGTGATGCTGAGACTCCTTTCATATGTCTTTGGGCCATGTGTATATCCTCCTTGGAGAAGTGTTTGTTCAGGTACTTGGATGATTTTTAATTGGGTTGTTTCTCCTCCTAGTATGGAGTCCTGTGAGTTCTTGATATATTACGGAGATCAATCCCTTGTCTGAGATATTATTGGCAAATATATTTTCCCATACAGTTGGTTCCATTTTCATTTGTCTAGTGTTTTCTTTAGCCATGCAGAAGATTTTTATTTTCATGAAGCCCCATTTGTTTATTCTTTCCTTTATGTCCCTTGTTCAAGGGCACATATTGATGAAAATATTACTGCAAAGAATATCCAAGATTTTCCTGCCTATCTTCTCCTTTAGGACTTTAATGGTATCCCACTTGTATTTAAGTCTTCTATCCCTCTTGAGGTTTGTTTGTTTGTTTGTTTGTTTGTTTTGTATGGTGTAAGTTGGTGGTCAAGTCTCTTTCTTACTTTTTCTTTTTCTTTCTTCGTTTTTTTTTTTTTTGCATGTAGCTAGCCATATCTCCCAATACCATTTGTTGCAGAGACTATTTTTATTTCACTTCATGCTTCTGCCCCCTTTGTTAAATATTAATTCACCATAGAGACTTGAGTTTATTCCTGGGCTCTCTATTCTGTTCCATTTAGTATGTGTCTATTCTTATGTCACTAACAGACTGTTTTGATTACTGTGGCCTTGTGATATAGTTTGATGTCAGGTATAGTTATCCCACCTATTTTATTTTTTGTTAAAATTGCTGAGGCCATACTGGGTCATTTATGGTTCCATATAAAATTTTTAAATGTTTGTTCTATGTCAGTGAAATATGTCTTTGGTATTTTAATAAAAATCGCATTGAATCTATAAATTGCTTTGGACAGTATGGGCATTTTGATGATGTTAATTCTTCCAATACATGGACATAGTATTTACTTCCATTTATTTGTGCCTTCCTTAATTTTTTTCTTCAGTGTTCTATAGTTTTCTGAGTATAGGTATTTTGCATCCTTAGTTACCTTTATTGCTAGGTACTTTATTTTTCTTGCTGCTGTAGCAAATGGGGATTTTTCCTGATTTTCATTTCTGATATTTCATTGTTGGTGTACAAAAATGCCTTTGATTTCTGAATATTGACTTTGTATCCCACCGTTTTTGCCAAATTCACTTATTAGGTTGAGTAGTTTTATGGTTGGGTGGGGCTTAGCTCATCCTTACATGTTTTTTAAAATTCTTCTGTGAAACCATCCAATCTAGGGCTTTTTTGTGCTGAGTGCTTTTTGATTACTGCTTTGATTTTGTTAGCTGTTATTGGTCTTTTCAGGCTTTCTGCTTCATCTTTTTTTAAGTTTTTATTTAACTCTTGTTCAAGTACAGTTTTCTGTCTTGTATTCCCAGCCCTGCCCCCTCCCCCAGTGCTGCGCACCTCCCTCCCATCTCCTCCCCCAACCTTAGTTATTGTCCATGTGTCCTTTATACTTGTTCATGTGAGTCCTTCCCCTTTTTCCCTGTGATTCTCTCCCCTCTCCCATCTGGACCCTGTCAGCATGTTCTGTATTTCAGTGTCTTTGGTTACATTTTGCTTGCTTGTTTGTTTTGTTTAGATTCCTGTTAAAGGTGATATCATATGGTATTTGTCTTTCACCGCCTGGCTTATTTCGCTCAGCATAATGCTTTCCAGTTCCATCCATGATGTTGCAAAGGGTAGGAGCTCCTTCTTCCTTTCTGCAGCATAGAATTCCACTGTGTAAATGTACCATAGCTGTTTGATCCAGTCATTGACCGATGGGCATCTAGGTTGCTTCCAACTCTTGGCTATCAAAAGTTGTGCTGCTATGAACATCGGGGTGCATAGGTTCTTTTGGATTGGTGTTTCAGGGTTCTTAGGATATACTCCTAATAGTGGAATTGCTGGGTCAAAAGGCACGTTCATTTTTACTTTTCTTATAAAGTTCCATACTGTTTTCCATAGTGGTTGTACCCATCTGCAATCCCACCAAAAGTGAACTAGGGTCCCCTTTTCCCAACAACCTCTCCAACACTTGTTGTTTCTTTGTTTATGGTAGCCATTCTGAGTGGTGTTAAGTGGTATCTATCTCACTGTGGTTTTGATTTGCATCTCTCTAAAAGCTAGCAATATCGAGCACCTTTTCATGTGTCTCTGGATCCTCTGTATGTCCTCCTTGGAGAAATGTCTGTTCAAGTCCTTTGCCCATTTTTCAATTGGGTTGCTCATCTTCTTTGAGTTGAGTCGTGTGAGTTCTTTGTATATTTTGGAGATTAAACCTTTGTCTGAGGTGTCATTGGCAAATATGTTTTCCCAAACTATTGCTTCTCTTTTTATCTTGATACTGTTTTCCTTAGCCATGCAGAAGCTTTTAATTTTGATGAGATCCCATTTGTTTATTCTTTCCTTTATGTCCCTTGCTCTAGGGGACGTATCAGTAAAAATATTGCTGCGTGGAATATCTGAGATTTTCCTGCCAAGGCTCTCCTCTAGGGTTTTAATGGTTTCACGGCTTATATTTAAGTCTTTTATCCACCTTGAATTAATTTTGGTGTATGGTGTAAGTTGGTGCTCGAGTTTCATTTTTTTGCATGTAGCTGTCCAGTTCTCCCAACACCATTTGTTGAAGAGGCTATCTTTACTCCATTTTATGTTACTGCCCCTTTCTGCTTCTTCTTCATTGAGTTTTGGAAGATTATATTTTTCTAGAAATTTGTCCATTTCGCCTAGGTTTTTAATTTTCTCTGCATATATTTCTTCATAGTAATTTCTTACAATCCTTTGTATTTCTGTGCTGTATGTTGTAATTTCTCCTCTTTCACATTTGATTGCAATTATTTGGGTCCTCTCTATTTTTTTCTTAATGAGTCTATCTAAAGGCTTGTTGATTTTGTTTATCTTTTCAAAGAACCAGTTCATGGATTTATTGATCCTTAGAATTGTTTCTTTTGTCTCTATGTTGTTTAATTCTGCTCTAATCTTGGTTATTTCCTTTCTTCTACTTGCTCTTAGCTGTCTTTTTTGTTGTTCCTCAAGTTCTCGTACATGTAGGGTTAAGTTGTTTGTTTGAAATGTTTCTATCTTTTTTCGGTAGGCTTGTATTGCTATGAACTTCCATCTCAGGACTGTCTTTGCTGTGTCCCATAAGTTTTGGACTGTTGTGAGTTCATTTTCATTTGTTTCTACAAACTTTTTGATTTCTTCCTTGATCTCAGTCTTAACCCATTCATTGTTTAATACACAAGAGGCAAACATGAGACCGTATCTGGCCTTACACCTTGTTTTATCCAGCCCAGAACCTTCTTTCTACCCTGCAGCAGTGCCAAGTTCTCACTTAACTGTTAAGTAGTAGATACATTTATAGAGTCCTAAAATTGCATTTGGCCCTTTGAAGGCAACCGTGAGGCTGATGTGGTCCCCAGTGAAAATGAGTTTGACACCCCTGATTTAATAGCATGTTATTCAATCTCCATGAGTTTGAGTTTTTTGAGTTTTTATCTTTCAGGCTGGTTTCTAATTTCAGGCCTTTGTGGTCTGAAAAGATGCTTAATATGATTTCAATTTACATTTAAAGTTATTATTGGTAGGTCCTTATTCATTGCCATTTCACTGTCTTTGCACCTGTGTTAGTTCCTTTTCTCTTTCACTGTTTTTCTTCCTCTTCTTAGACCAGTCTTTTAACATATCCGGCAGTGCTGGATCCATGGAGGAGTATTCATTTAGCCTTATTTTGTCTGGGAAGCCCCGTATTTGGACTTCCATTTTAATTGAGAGTCTTGCTGTATAGTCTCAGTTTCAGACCTCTTTTTTTTTTTCTGGCTTGTAATATTTCTGTTGAGAAGTCAGCTGCTAGCCTTATTGAGACTCCCTTGTACATTACTTCCTGTTTCTCCTTTTCTATCTTTAAGTTTCTCTCCTTCTCTGAAATTTTTTCCACTTTAATTATGATGTATTTTGCTGTCAGTCTCTTTGGGCTCCTCCTGATTCGGAGCCTCTCTCCTTCCTGGGCTTGTGTGGCTTGTTCTCTCATCAAATTAGGGAAGTTTCCTCCTTTTCTTCTCCTTCTGGTATCCCTAATATATGGATATTATTCTGTTTCATATTGTCCTACATTTCCCTTAACCCCTTGTCATTCTTTTTTAGTCTTTTCTTGGTCTTTATGGGAGTCTTTTTCTACTTTGTCCTCCAACTCACTAACTCAATCCTCTGCTTCACTAAGCCTTCTTTTGATTCCTTCTACTGTGTTCTTTTATTCAGAAATTATACCCTTCATTTCTTCTCCATCTTTGTTGATTGTTTCTATGTTCTTTTTTATGCTGATATAGTTTACAGCACGTTTTTTATAATTTCTCTGTATTTTTTTGTATTTTTCACTGAGTTCACTGAGCTTTACTATAACCACTGTTTTGAACTCAATATTTGATACTTGACTTGCCTGTATTTCTTTTAGCATTCTTCCTGAGGATTCCTCCCTTCTTTTTGATTGGGTGTTATTTCTTTATCTTCCCATTATTTGTGGGACTCTCTTTGTTTGCTTCTCTTTCTTAAATTAATTTGTTTTTCTTTCTGACTTTGTGGTGTGAACATCTATGACAGTAGGCCTGTGAGATTCAGTGGTGCAGTCTCCATGATCACCTGAACTTGATGTTCTTGAGATGTCCTTTATGACTTTTATTCTGGTTTTTCTGGATGCAATTGGGTTTTTATTGTTTTGGGGTCATTATTTCATGGGTCTTTCCCTGACACTTGTTGAATAAGGGTCACTCTGCCCACCATGTCTTGTGTGCTGTTGTGCAGGTACTGCCTGAACAAAGCCACAGAGCCCAAGAAAGAAACACACACCTGTAATTATAACTCGCCACAACAATCCCAATATCAATAGCAAATAAACCATTATTAATAAGGGTGTAACAAGATTAAGACTATCATAATAAAGGAGAGTGGATATGAGATGACCTACTGAAAGAGAAATTATTTTGATAGAGTAGAGGGAGGACCATTAATAAGAGCTGGAAGTTGGTGTAATGGAAAGAGAGAAGGTAAAGTATACCTCACGAATAAAGAAATGGAATGAAGAGTGTGGAATGGAGTATGAGAAGGGAAGCATATAATATTAGGTTTAAACAGGAAGTAAGCCCTGGCTGGTGTGGCTCAATGGACTGAGCACCAGCCTGTGAATCAAAGTTTTTCTGGTTTGATTCCCAGTCAGGGCACATGCCTGGATTGAAGGCCAGGTCCCCTGTGTGGGACAGGGAGGGGCAACCACACATTGATGTTTAGCTCTCTCTTCTACCTCTTTTCCTCTTTCCCTCTTTCTCTAAAAATAAATACATAAAAATATTCAGCTTAGAAAACTATTTTAAAAATTAAAATAGTATAGAAAAATAAAGTGAGAGAGAAAAAGAAAAAGAAAAAAAATTAAATAAGAAAATTATAGACGCCAAATTGGGGAAAATGGTGCACCAGAGTGCTATCATCAACAAATGAACTAAAATTAATATAGGTGGTATGGGAATGAGAGGGAAAAAAGAAACAAAGACAAGTCTAAGAGATGTTTGGAGGAATAGAAAGTGATTCTGTAATGATAGAAGGAGAGGGAATACCAAGAGTGAGGAACAAAAGCAGGACTAAATGCGGGAAAATTAAAATTTGGGATGTGAAGGAAAAGAAAGAAAAAATAAAAGGAAAGGATGAAAGAGAAGTAGAAGAAGCACACAAAAAAGGAAAAGTAAAAAAAAAAACAGGCTAAGAGAGCAGAATTAAAATTTGAGACCCCCCCAAAAAACAAATAGGAGTGGGGTCCCATAAGACTGGTTATTTGAAATGCAGAATTAGTGAAGCTCTAGAGATAACCTTGAAATGATGATGCAACAACAAATACCCTACCCACAACCAAGTAGCAAAATTTGTTGAAGGTTTAGAGAGAATGTGGGTATTTTAAGAGTCAGGCAAAAGGATGCGAAATGAACCTTGACAAGAGAATTCATTTTTAGTGTCTGTTTGGGGGAGAAACAGTAAAAGCATGGAATGGAAACAAGTTGTAGCTGGACAGAAAACCAACATTGAAATAAAAATATTGTAAGGAAAGAGGAAGGTAAAATGGACTAAGAGAAGGGAGGGGCAAAACTTGTGAATTGAAATACACTGTAATATAAAATATAGTGACTTATACAAAAACTCACTAAATAAGTAATGATGTAATAAAGCTATGCAGCAAAGAAAATATTACAAATCATGAAGAAGACTGCAGTGGCTTTTCTCTCGATAGTCTCTTGTATTTAGCACTGTATTTATCTTTCTGGATCTGCCTCTGGTGATGTCAGACGTTGACTCCATCTGACTTTAGGCAGCCTGTTGGATACTTCCGGTGATTTGCTATCACTGGCTACCTCCTTCAATTGTTAATCTGGTGACTCCACTCAGCAGTCAAGTTTAAGCACCATAGGGTGGGGCCAATTCCCTCCTGGGGTGGAAGCTATTGTTTCCTCTCAGGCTGCTGCTGTTTGAAGGGGGGTGGTCTGCCTGAGCAGGATGGTTTCTGTGTATGGGGGTTGGCTCAGTACTGAATCCCAGTAGCTACTTTGTCAATTTTCTATCCACAGCCTTTGTCCCCAGTCTCTCCTCAAATCTTTCTAGTCCACTCTTCCCCGCCCTTTGCCAATGATTTACTGTCTCTGGCTATCTCCTTCAGTTGTTCATCTTGTCTCTAGGACTCAGCAGTCAAGCTTAAGCACCAAATGGCCAGCGAAGATACCTTCCTGGGGTCAGGGCTATTGTTTCCCTTCAGGCTACTTCCACTCAGAGGGGAGTGGTCTGCCCGAACACAAAGGCTGCTGCTATCTGGGGGATAACTCAGCACCGGGATCCCTGTGCCTACTCTCTCAGCTCTCTTCCCAAGGGTTATGTCCATATAACCTCTCCTCAGGTATCACCAGTCCACTCTGCCCCCACCTTTGCTGGAGCCCCAAGTTAGTGGCTGCAAATGAAAATTTGTGTGTTGGCCCTTTAAATGGCCCTTACATCTCCAACTCTCTGTCTCTGGCAGACAGCAACCATGACACTTTTTGTTGCTGGTTTTTATCCATGTACTGTTTGGGTTCTGGTGTTCTGGGCTGGTAATCCTAGCTTAGGGTTTAGACCCCAATCTTCTCCAGGAGATCCAAACAGCCACTTAATTATCTGGCTGTCACTGCCACCTGTGGATGCCCAGCCAGACCTCTTGAGTCTCTACCACATGCCTTACCAGACAGGTTGTGCTGAAGCTGGTTCTGTATGTCCAAAGTCACATGCTACTCTCTGATTATCACTCAGTTGTTGGTTCCAGGTGGTTTCTCCACAACTGAGTTGTTATTCCAGATTGTTCCTGGGAGAAGGTCAGTGTGACTTCCATTCACTCCTCCACCATCTTCCTTCTTGTAGTAAGTTTTAAATTTGGGTAGTACCATACAAATGGTATTGCATTTTTTAATTTCAAATTTTACATGATCATTACTGGTATGTAGAAAAGTAATTGAATTTTTTTGTATGTTAACCTTGCATCCTGCAACTTTTCTACAATTGCTTATCACTAAATCTTTAGACACTCATTTCCTTTACTAGGGCTCACTTAAACATGAAAAGCCCCACTGACTGTCCATCTGCCAAGAACAGGGCAGGTGTGTGATCTCAGATCTCTGACATTTATGGCCTGTAATATTCATTGGTTTGAAATCAAGCCTAAGAAAATAGTTTCTCAAATTGTACTCACTAGAAACCTAGAGCTTTATGCCATTGCACATCTTCAAAGATGACTTAAGGTGGGATCAAGCATCTAGAGCTCTGAGCTTTGTATAGCATTTGAGCCAGAGTTATTCATTTTGTCTTTATAATTTTAATATTGAAATTAATTTAGATTTACAGAACAGTTGAAAGGATAGTACAGTAGTTTTATCCACTTTCCCCATTGTTAACATATTATAGAAATATGGTACATAATTAAAAATAAAAATTAGCTAAATTACTATCGACTATTAACTAAATACTATTAACTAAATCACAGGCTGTATATGGCTTGTACTGGTTTTTCCATGAATTTACTTTTTTGAGCAATTCAGTTGGGCTTAATAGATATTTTATTTTTTTAAAAAGGGTCTGTTAGCTGCTTCTCTCCTCATGCTTTCCCTTATTTCCACAACATAAAAATTCTCAATTACTGCTACTTAGAAACAAAAGTGGAATAGTAGCTTCTCTTATCAATATCTCAAAGGACTTTTGCATCTATCACTTATTTAATCTTTTAATATCTTCATGAGGTCAAGAGGAATGAAGCAGATATTTTTAATTATTGTTTTGCAGATAGAGAAATTGAGGCAGAGAGAAGGTGAGTCACTTTTAGGTAAGAGTCAAATTGAGGTGGATCTCCTGACAGTTGGTTGACATTCTTATCCTTTCCATGAAGCCTACAGGTAACCAAAACATACCTGAGAGAGAAAAGCTGATCAGTCTCCGACCTCCTTGTCCCTGAACAGTCTCATAAGACCCAACAACTTTGAAAATCTGTAAGAAGAAGGAAAATGAGAGATATGAAAAACAAGCATTGAAATACATATACTCCAACGCAAATATGCTTTATTATGGTTATTTTTTCAATTACAGTCTATGAAGAGCAGCACTGTGATTTTATTAGGCTATTCTTATTAAAACAAGCTTCTAGCAACCTAATACCTTTTTCCAGTAATAAAGTAGAAAATGTGTGAAGGAGGCATACTTTCCAGAGAAATTGAAATCAACAAATAAAATTACTGTAATATTAGAGGCCCTTCGTGACTACTTATGTGAACAATGACATTTTACATTCAAATTTGCAAAAAAGTGTTTATTAAAGCAGATCTTAAGGGAGTAGAATGATTGTTAATTGATGTTTACTGTTGTAATTATAATGTGTTTTCATTTTGAAAAGTATAATGTTAAACTATTGTATCTCATAATGTAAATAGTGGGCTGGCTGCTAGTGAATATGTTGTGCAATTGCACTGCCAAACAGTTGTTGGCTGAAGTGAAAGTAAGGCAGTGAGGTGAGCTGAAGTTGGAGAGGGATATGAGATTGACTCAAGCTGACTATAAAGAAGCCTTAAGATAACAGCTGGAGCAAACCAGCAAGAAGCCACAAGATCCAGCTTGTTGTTTTGTGTGTGTTCCTGTGCATAAGCTTACTAGGACTAGAGTGAGGATGTTCATAGCCCAGTCAGACTAGAATCCCCGTAAGTGGGATCCTATGGTAGAAAGTGAAACATACTTAGATGAAGAGGTAGAGATTAGAGGGAGGGAGCCTTGCTGCTCAACCAGTCATTATTTAGATGCTGAAAACACATCAGGAGAAGCCTGACAGGCATGATCCAGCCCTCCTGTCACTGCCCTTAAAGTACTTGCACACATGGGCTTGACCATAAACTTCTGCTGAGCTTGCATATCTGGCAAATTTTGAACAGAAGGGATCTGAGTCAATTGCAAGAGTGGCTACTACAGCTCTGGGACACAGGCACTGATGGCATTGTGCTGCCTGGATATTAACTAACCCCACTGACACCCATTACTACACAACCCTCGCT
This sequence comes from Sturnira hondurensis, assembly GCF_014824575.4. NCBI lineage: Eukaryota > Metazoa > Chordata > Mammalia > Chiroptera > Phyllostomidae > Sturnira > Sturnira hondurensis. The sequence continues at coordinate 1,819,265 of NW_028094936.1, read as the reverse complement.
ATGGCAGTGCATTCATGGGACCATACAATGTAGTAAAAATGCCTCCCTGTTCTCTTGGTTTAAGGTAGGCTGCTGTGCTGCCCAGCCCAGTGAGGGAGACCTCCTTGAGGCACAGCTATGCTGAACCTCCATGCACAAGTTACAAGCATTCCTCTGGGAAATGGGAATGTGACAGACCATTCATGTGGATAGGTTTATGGACCTGGCACAGTCTCATTCACTGCTGGGATGCACAATTGTATCATCCAGACTGCAACTCCCATCTATTGTGGAACTTTAGTAGGTGTTCTATCTACTCTGGTGGGGAAGTCAGTCCAATGAGCAGCCTAAACTATAGCAGATTCGGGGGTGGTGGAATTGGCAAGGCAGTGTAAGGGGGTATGGGAAGTCCAAGAGGAAAACACTCCTGAAGGGTTTACAATCAAGACTGAGGAGAAAGATAAACCAGTGAGAGTTACCCATAAACAGTGGTGGATAGGTTTGACCACTGCAGAGGAGGATTCCAGAAAAATGCATAAGCAACCTATTCAGGTTCTGTGGCAACAGCTGCAACCACATCAACATTGTCAACCCTTGCCTGAGGAAAAACTGAAGGTTCAACTTCCTCTTTCTCAGGCAATGGACTTTCTCTCCCCAGGGGGCCCAATAGGGAAGAGAGTAACTTCTCTGGTGCCTCCCTTGCCTTTGTTGACTGATTTCATGGGCTCACACCAGGGCAAGGGGCCAGAGGTATGCCTCCCTCCAGCCCATCCAGAAGATGATCCATGGGGTGGCTTGTGTGGCTAGGGGGGAGGCCAAGGGCCCTGGTGGGTGAGGTACTTGACTTCCAGGGACCAGCAGGTACATGTGGAAATAGCTGTTTACTGGTTTCCCTGCAATGTGCAACAGACAATGGCCCTCATGGGCACAGGGGTCAAGTGTATACTTATTCAAAACAACCCAGAATGATTTTCAGAATCCCTCTTCACCATCAGCGGGTATGAAGGTCAATTTGTCAGGGTACATATGGTCACCTTAACTATGGCAATTGGCTGTCTGAATCCACAGCCTTATTCAGTTTATATCTCCCTCATCCCTGAGTATACCTTAGAGGTTGACATCCTTTTGGGGCTGTGGGTACAGACAGCTTCAGGCAAATTTTGCCTGTGGGTCCCAGTGGTCAAGGCAGTTCTGTGAGGGCATGCCAAACATTCCCCTGTACAATTCCCTGTGTCTCAGTGGGTAGTGAGGCAATACAAGCTTCCTGGGGGACAACTAAGAAATTAGGAAAACTATCCAACAGCTAGCAAAAGTAGGCATCATTCATCCCACACACAGCCCCTTAAACATTTAAGTGCAGCTCATTTGGAAACCTAATGGAACCTAGAGGATGGTGGTAGGCTATGGGAAGTTGAACAAAGTAATTCCCCCTCTTTATGTTGCAGTTCCTAATATTGCAGACCTCCTAGACATCTTGAGCCACGAGTTAGGCACTTACCATTTTGTTCTAGACCTTGCTAATATAGGAGACCATTCTGCGTGGCATGGGCCCAGACAGGACCCATGCCCATGGATAGGTTCTCCTGTGAGGAATCAGGCCTGCAATGTACCTAGGCCACTTCAAGATTTGTTTTTGCTAAAGCAAGCCTCACCCTAAATTGAGACAGAAAGTGCTTACTGTAACTTCCTAAAATTCATGCTAAAACTCCCCAGTATGGAGTGTAACCGGTTCAACCACTTTTCCTTCTGCATTCACAAATATTCTTCTTCTGTGATGTGATTACCGGCATTGGTTCCTTGGTTTTCTGTAAAAGGTAATCACCTAAAGTGAACCTGTGCATAGTAAATGAGGACCATCATGTAATGTGTCCAGAAAAACAGTAAAGCCTTGTCAAAGCAAAGGCCAAGGCCTTTTCTCCTCTTGAGAGAGAAGCCATACCATTCCTTTTCCTCCACAGGACTTGGTAGTCTGTGTGAATTCCTCATGCCTCATCCACAGTATGGAGGACCCACAAGCCAGGGTCTACATCATGCTAATGCCTTTTTCTCTACTGATATCTATCTAGATTGCCAGATCTTTACTTGGAAGAGCTGGAAGTGAACATTTGCCATCCTATTGCCTGGGTGGCGAATGTTCCCACCCATGCAACAAGTGGGAACAGCCCCACAATTTTCCATGGCTTGTGGCAGAGAACTTGGCAGCCTGACACCATCCAGAAACCAAAGACCTATTTCATTACACTGATGATATCATGTTAACCTCTGATTTTCATCCAGATTTATAAAAGGCTACCCCACTCCTGGTGCCTCATCTACAGGAGCAAGGATGGGCAGTCAGGCAAAAAAATTGCAGGGACCAGGTTTCTCTGCCAAATTCTTTGGGGTTGTCTGATCAGGTAAGACAAAAGTCATGCTTTAATTGGTGGTGGACAAAATACAAGCATTTTCCTGCCCAGCAACCCCACAACAATTGCAGAAGTTTCTCGGACTCTTGGGATACTAATGATGATTTATCCCCTACATAGCTCAGCTACTGTGCCCCCTATGGTTAATCTGGGAATGAGCCACCTGGGAATCTAAGGAGGGAGAAACAGCAAGAAGCCTTCATGACTGCTACAAAGCAGTAGCTACTGTACAAGTCTTGGGGTTCTTAGATCAGACCCAGCATTGTGAACTGGATGTTAATGTAACACAAGATGTCCATCCATGGAGGTTCTGGCAATAACCAGGGCAGACCCAGGTCCCCATAAGTTTCTAGTCACAGCTATAAAAAAACGCCAAGGCAATGTAGAATCCCACTGAACAACTCAATGCCATATATTAGGTTTTTTTGGCAGTTGAATTGCTAATGGGGCCTGAGATGGTCATTGTCTGGACCTCCTATATCATAGCAGGATGGAGACATAACATGACAACATGGTCATGCAATTCAGCATAAACATATACCATCTCCAAATGGAATGCCAATCTGTTACAACATAGTTTACTCTCCAGAAGCCCTAAGTCATAAACTGCAACAACTGTTGGGACCTGTAACATATTCCGCTGAACATGGGGTAGCCCTGGCTAAGTCACCCCTACTGGCATCCCCATTAAGGTGAGCCATCAGCAAATCCCCAAGGATGTCTGGTATACAGATGGCTCCTGCAAAAGACTACTGGCATCTTGGAGAGCTGTGGCCTACCAATCACAAACTGACAGTATCTGGACAGAAGACGGACTGAGTCACAGCAGCCAATGGGCCAACCTATGTACCATCTGGATTGTCATTTCCCAAGAACATGGGCGTTTAGCCATCTGTACAAACAGTTGGGCAGTTTTCTACAGGTCAACACTTTGGCTGCCTCAGTGGAAACAACAGTGGACAACAATGGAAAAACTCCTCTGGGGACAGGAAATGTGGAGAGACATATATCTCCACAGCAAGGAGGATATCACACTTTATAATGTCTCTGGTCACTCCCTCTTGAAGTGTCCTGGGAACAATGAAGCAGACACTTGAGTGCCCATCTACTGGCTGGAAGAAGCCCCAGAAGGTGGTTGATTGGCTGCATCCTTAAGTTGAAACATGCAGGACAAACCAAAAGACTTTATGGGAAGTGGACAAAACTTGGGGGCTGCTACTGAGCTATGCTGATATCAGCATTGCCTGTCAGTCCTGTCTGGTGTGTGCTGAAAGGCACTCTTACTGGCTTCCCAAGCACCTAAAGGTCTCTGATGTGGAAATGTTCCCCTCACACACTGGTAGGTCAACTACATTGGCCCTTTACCCAGCTCTGAGGGGGCCCAATTTGCTCTGACCTGTGTAGACACAACTGGCCTCTGGGCCTGTCCATGCAGGTGTGACACTTAATGGGCTACCTCTTGAGGCCTTCAACAGTTATATACCACTTATGACATACCTGAAGTCATTGAAAATAACTGAGGACTGGTTGACCAGATGAACACTGACTGGCAATTTCATCTGCCTTTCAATCCCACAGGGGTGGGACTGGTTGAACAATACAACAGTTTGCTGATCATCACTGATAACACTCTTTTATGGAGTAGTTGACATACCTACTTGAAGTGCTCCAGGCACTCAACAAGCAACCTAGAGTGGGCCAAGCCTCCCCTATAAACCTGCTCACCCAACCTGGGGCTGCCCCCATCAGGCTGAAGATCCAAATCTCCAATAAAACAATAGGACATGGGATAGGCCAACAGAACAATGTGTGGTTGCCAGCACCCTCAGATGTACCCTTGGGGAAGTCTACTCTGTAATGGCCCTGGGAAATAGCTTGCTACACATTGCTGTTCCCTGGTGGATCCCTGAGAGGAAGGGCTGACACATGACCTGAAGCTCTAACTATTCATTTCCAGTATCTGGTTGCTTGTCTTTCAATGCCAGACCCCAAGTAACTCCACCATCCTCTGGGGAACATTTATTGTGTCCTTATGGAAACTATGAATGCCCTCTTTAGATTTAACTGTCTGTGATTAAACCCATCCAGTACTTGACTAGCCTTGGTATGCCTGACCTGGGCAAGCCCCCATAGTAATCTCCATTCTTACTCAAAACTAAATGTTTACACATGTCTTACCAAATGGGTAGAACCTTCCCCTCCTAGTGCCCCTTAAGCATATTTTCTATCACCCTTAGATTCTGTGGAAGCAACACCTTTCTCCAGTGGGCAGGAATGCTGGCTACTGTGCACAACTACTCAGGCTGTTGGGTCTGCACAGAGTTCCCAACCATGGCTTCTGCACAGACTCCCGTGGTAGATCCACCTCACCAACCAGACTGAATGGGATTGCTGCAAGTGTGGAACAATTCCAACCCCCTCTGCAGTCATACCCATGCCTCAGTGTTTGTGCTTGTCTGGGAACAGGTAAACTGGACCAAACAATGGCTTAATGATGCAGTTTGGGATGGACTGGGGTGGCCAGCAGCCCTACTGCTAGAGTTGTGGCAACTCATGCCACTGTGTATTGAATACTGCAATGGAACCACCAATGAAACTGCCCAGGTGATGGGATGGACCCCATAGAACTCTGCCAGATCATCACCATCCTGATGGCAGAGGGTGACAGGGGGAAACAGAATGCTGTAATCCAAGTGGGGGCCCACCCTATTCCATGGGAGACCTCTAGGCTTGTGAATCTTATAGGTGGCCCTGAAATAGGACTGGACATTGTACCTGTGTGAAGCCCTACGTCTTGGGTCAAGTCATCAACCAAGATTCCCAAGAGGGTCTGCATCTTGTCTGGACACCCTCTTGGGCTTCCCCAAGAATGGGGACTCCCCTAAAGCCTGCTACCGAGTCAAATGAACTGATTGGTGGTTTTACCCATTTGGCCTATTTGTACCCGCTGCTGGAATAGTCCTTGCGCAAACTGCCATAACAGCTTTAGCAAATCATACTGCTTTTGCTCTTAACCACACTGGAAATGCTGTATCCCTACTATCTGAGGTCTAACAGGTGAGAAAAATTGTTTTGTAGAGCCACATAGTCTTAGGCCTTTTAATGGCAGCCTCTGGAGGAACCTGTGTCATCCTACATACTGAATGTTGTGCATACACCTCTGATACTCCCAGAACATATCTCTGGCCTTAGCTGCATTGCTTAATGAAATGACACACATCTGAGCATTGGCCTTGGACCTCCACCTCCTGGTGGAATTCTTTGGGTAGCAGTGGTGTCATGCCTTCTTGACTTTTTTGGCCTCTGCTGCCTTCTCTTCCTCTTAGGGCATAGCCTATACTGTATTTGTGGCATATGGTTGCAGTATATCAAAGATCTCACAACCCAGGGATTCCCTGTCTGGAAGAACTAACACTAAAATTGTTAGGTGCAGGGGAAATGTCAAGGTAAAGTGTGGGGTAGTTCACGACATTGCTCCTCCATGACCTCAGAATGCAAGTGGCCACCTGACCAGCAGCCATAAGGAGTAAAGGCGCTTGTGTTAATCATTAACCTGTACCAGTTTTACATGCTATGACAGCTCTCCCTGTCACAGCACTAGTCCATAGCATTGGACTAGTGCTGTGCCCTCACTAGTCCAACAAGTAGCACCAAGATCAGAGGCAAGGTGTGGCTTTTCACCCAATCTACCACGGTCAGTGGACACCACTGTAAAATGAGTAAAAAATGACATGTGCACATCTGCTAGTCTTCTGGGTAGTTTTTTAGAATATGTTGAACAAAAGTGGAACTCTTTAAATAGGAGCCCCTGAATTACATACAATCCTCCATCTTCTACTCTCCAATGACATCGTGGCTTCTTGGATAGGCACATTGTCATTTCCAGAGGCAGATAGGTTTGCTGGGGCAAGCAATTTTTGTTTAAAATATTCAAAGAAATTTAAAGTTAACATAAAATCTGTATGCATTTTGAAGGTAAAGCAGCAGTTTTCAAAGAACTCTCTTTCATTTGAAAGACCATCCTGAGCTGCTTCTCTGAATGTCCCAGACCTGGAATTACTTCCTTGGGTATAAGCTGGAGAAGCTCCCTGTAGCATACAGGACATTTCTTACAAGGGTGTGGTGACATTATGCTCAATTCTGATGTGGTAATTCCATTTATATACTCATGAATATTTTCAAATAATAATAGAATGATTTATTTCCCCTGAAGTTGCAGACAAAATTTGTATTTGGTTACAGAGAAATTAAATCACAATGATACCAGAAATTAAAATTCATGCCTTCATTGAGTGTTTATCTATTTACCTAACCCACATAACTTTGATTTGTCTATAAATAAAAAAATATTTATTTATATATCCATTTTTATTTACTTCTCATAAAAAAATCCAACCATGAATTTTTAGATTCCATGATTGATAATGGAATCTAAAAATCAGGTGCAAAGTAGCATTGCATTATAAATAATAAAGTATCCAAGCTATAGCATATCAGCAGCCAATAGCAGAAAATAGGATTACGTTTTAGATGCGAGATCAGCAGTTCTGGCAAAGTTCAATATCTTTTTCATCCAAAATAACATTTATTAAGTAATGTGATATGCCTCCAAGCCACCTTATAAAAAACAAAAATCAAATCAATCAAAGGCCCAACTTCCTTCTGCAAATCTCTGAAATGTTCAAGCAAGCAAACAGTAAACAAACAAACACACCTATAAATGTTTACAGAGCACTTTTGAGTACATTTTACTCATTGAATCCTCATAATACAACTCTCAGATGGGTATACAGCTCAATCCAAGTTCTCCAACAGAAAAGCCTGTAAATTCAAAGTACAAAGCTCAGGGAAAAAAGAAACATAAAACTCTGATAGTCAACAGTATCACTGGCAATATCTTCAACCCCAGGTACACTTGTGATGGAAGACTTGACTCATAAAAGGAGAAAACTGCATGGATGAGTTTTTTTTAATATCAATGTGTGGTTGCCCCACACATTGTGTTATGCGCCCCACACCGGGGATCTGGCCTGAAACCCAGGCATGTGCCCTAGCTGGGAATTGAATCCAGGCCAGTACTGTGAGCCACACCAGCCAGAGCAAGCATGGATGAGTTTTAAGTCTGCCAAAGACAGATTAGTTTTTTTAGATACACCATTTTAGTAGTTTGAAAATTGGGCATTACTCATTTCCCTTTAGTCTAAAAATGTGAAAGCTGAGCTCAGAACAATTTTCTGGCTTCTGAAAATTTACCTGGAATGAATTAATTTCTGGTGTAGCTAACAAATAAGTTGCAGAACACTCCCCAAACCTACAATCTGTTAATCTGTGGTCATTTCTTCAGATCTATCTTGGCTGCTCACTTTCTTTTGCTTACATTTGGTTCATATTATGTCTGCTTCTCTCTGCTTTCTAATGCTATTACCTACCTAGCCAGCTTCCTGAGTCCTGACTGTTCCTGCTTTTTTTATAGCCTTGAAGGCAAGACACAAACTTCCTAATTATAGGGCTTTTCTACTAATCACAATAAGGAAAAGGAGAGTGGCTGGGAAATTAAGCATTTATTATAGTGTTTTTTGTGTAAGCTAGACAAAACATGTTAATTAGGGATGACTTTCTTTACTGGACTGCCTTTAGTGACACAGAATTCAGATATAGGCATCAGGAGAAAATCTTCTTGGGGAAAGGACTGCTGTGTTTGAAACGGTAGGTGTTCAGCTTACTAAAAAGAAGATAAGAATGTGTAAGAAGCACTATGTAAAAGAGAATGTTAGCTGGAAATAATTAAACACTTGATTTTTCCTGATGATTTTAGGCTTCCTAGCTATTCCTTTTAACATACTTGTGTGTGTGTGTGAGTGTGTGTACAGACTGTTCTGAAAGTGTAGACATAAAGAATTCTACCAAATTATGAGAAATAACTGAATAATTTTGTTTGTTCCAGGACAGATGTTCTCCAACTGTTATGCATATCACAATTGCCTGAAGGGCTTTATAAAACACAGACTGTAGGCCTAACTCTCTGAAAGGTTTGACTTTGTAGATCTTGAGAGGCATGAGACTCTGCATTACTAACATAATTCAGTTGAAGATGCTGCTCCTGGGAAGACCACACCTGAAGCACCAGTGTCAAGCACCTATCTCTTAAATGTAACGTAAGTGATGTAAATCAAAGACCTATAACCAAGATTACTCTATCCAGCAAAGCTATCATTTAGAATTGAAAAGCAGATAAAATGCTTCCCAGACAAGATAAAAGCTAAAGGAGTTCATCATCACCAAGCCCTTATTATATGAAATGTTAAAGGGACTTATCTAAGAAAAAGTTTTCTTATCTAAGAAAAAGTTTTCTTATCTAAGAAAACTATGAGTGGTAAAATGACAACAAACAATGGACATGAACTAAGCAGGGAGAATGCTGGTGGGATATGGGTGCAGGGCTGAGGGGAATATGGGAGGGAAAAATGGGACAACTGTAATAACATAATCAATAAAATAAATTTTAAAATTAAAAAAAATAAAGGACCCATGTACAGAGCCAAAGGAGGGTAAAATTGAGGATGGATGGGTGGGGGGAATATAGACAACTGTGCATGAACAATTATAACAAAAAGAAGAAATCAAAAGCTACTCTGACACAAATTAAATTGAGAATGCAACAACCTAAAATCTATAGGACATACAAAAACAGTACTACAAGGAAATTTTCATAGTACTACAAGTCTACATCAAGAAACACTAAAAAGTCAAATAAACAACATAACTTTACCCTAAAAGGAACTAAAAAATAACAATAAATAAAGCTCAAAGTGAGTAGAAGTAAAGAAATAATGAAGATCAGAGAGGAAATAAACAGAATAAATTATTTTAAAAAAAAGAAAGAAACAATAGAACCAAGAGCTGTTTTTTTTGAAAAAATAAACAAGACTGTCAAAACTTTAACCAGAATCATCAAGAAAAAAACGTAGTAGACAAGAAACACCGAAGAGAACAGGATGACTGTGTTGTAGGTGGGAGCTGAGCCCACTTGCTCATGCACCCAAGTAGGACACCCAGCCAATCTTCTGAAGAACAGTGTGAACAGCCAACAGAATCCCAGCTGACAGGAAGTTTGCAGATGATGTTTGAAAAGGAGATGTAAGGAGATTTTGTAGGCCCACAGGGAGGTCTCCAGGCCTTGTGTGGGAGACTTTGGCTGCCATGGGAGCAGTGGAGGAGAACCAGGTCAGTGACAGCAACCTAGCAGCTCCATCCCCTTCTAAAGCAGGGAAGTCTCAGACCCAGGCCAGGAAAGGTTTGTATATTTAAAGTCTTTGGGGGTTAAAAAGGCAGCGAGTGACACAAAATTAGCAGCATACACTGGCCAGGGAAGCAGTTACTATCTGGGACAATACCAGAGGAACTGGGGAGCCAGGCGACACCTGGAGGAGCTGGGAGAAGAGATGGGCCTTGACTGGCTATGACCCAGATAGACACTGGACTGGTCAGAGAGTTGGAATGTATGGAAAGCGAGGCCTTTGTTAGGAGCAGCAGACAGCGCCCCAGCATACTTTTCTCCAAAGACAATTTCAGCAACTATGCAGGTCCCTCACATTCACAGTGGCAGGGCCAGCCCAGAGGGTGGAGTAGAGGCAGGATTTGCTCTCTCAGTGCTCTCTCACAGACTGCCCAAAAGGTTGTAAAATGAGGATTATTTGCGAAGGTGTCGGGTAAATGCAGAGTGGAAGTGTGAGCCACACAGCACTCTGAGGGTGTGGGCTGAAAAAATGAGAACTCGTGAATATTGTAGCCCGTACTTAACCCCCATCCTTGTGAAACCACAGGAAAGGGGAAAAATTCTGCCCAACTCCCACTCTGCCTGCAGAATTCTGAAAGACCGGCAAGACCAGATTGGCAGGCTTAAATCAATAGGAGGTTTTCCACACACCCCCTACCCCACCTAGAGTAAGACAATAAGAACTGGAGCTATGAGAAAACCAGAGACTGATCTAGAAAGAAGTCAGAATGTGAACACCAATAGCTGAGACAAATTTCACTTTGCTCACCTTCAGAACTTGAATGTTTCTTTTTAATTTCTCATCTCTCCATTTATTTAGTTTTTTATTTGCTTTGTTTGTTTGCTTTTATTGTTTGATTTGTGTTTTTATTTTCCTGTGCATATTGCACTTTAATTTTTGTTCTTTCACTTCATTCATATTCCAAATAACACAGTACTCTTGGTCATTTACTTTTTACTCAGATAATTCATTACTTATCATACTATTGTTATTCCAAATCACACACACACCCTTCCCTGGTCTTAGTCCATTTTGCTACCTTTCTGAACTTTAATACTGTTGTGATTAATTTTATTTTCTCTTACACTATTCCAGGTTTTTATCCTTTACTCTCACTATTCCTCCTCCATCTAACCTTGCATAACTGCTCTTCTTTCTTAAGTCAGTTCACATTCTTTTATCCTTTTAATAACAGTCTTATTTATTTTTACACTTTTTTCATAAACTGAGGCTAGTTGAGTGAAATATCATGGTTATTGATTTACTTCACCAAAGGATCTCCTATTTGTTTGCTACTTGTTTGTACTTTAAATTCCATAGAATACTCTCCTGCTGTAAACTCCATTTCCCTTTTCTGTGCCCTTGATTAGTTCAATAAGGAATTTTATTTCTTTGTTTTCTCTCTTTTTTCTCCCCTACCCCTCAAACTAGACTTTACTCTTTTTTTTTATTTAACTTTTGTTCAAGTACAGTTTTCTTTCTTGTATTCCCAGCCCTGCACCCCCCCCCCAGTGCTCCCCACCCCCTCCCATCTCCGCCCCCCGTCTTAGTGGACTTTACTCTTTACTCTTATTAGCTTCCTTCCCTGATCCTTTCAAAATCACTTTTTCTTTACACATCTCATACTTATCTACAATATTTTCTTTTACAATATTCTGCAATATTCTCATTTTGTACAATAGTCTNTTCTCCCCCACCCCTCAAACTAGACTTTACTCTTTTTTTTATTTAACTTTTGTTCAAGTACAGTTTTCTTTCTTGTATTCCCAGCCCTGCACCCCCCCCCCCCAGTGCTCCCCACCCCCTCCCATCTCTGCCCCGCGTCTTAGTGGACTTTACTCTTTACTCTTATTAGCTTCCTTCCCTGATCCTTTCAAAATCACTTTTTCTTTACACATCTCATACTTATCTACAATATTTTCTTTTACAATATTCTGCAATATTCTCATTTTGTACAATAGTCTCATCCTTTTCAGTCTTCACCAAACTTTATTCAACTGTCCTTTCTATCAACCTTAATTAGTTTTTTTATGCAACTTTGCTCTCATTGGTGCAGTATCTTTTCAATTTTGCTTAAAACTGCATAGTATACCCTTCCCTCTCTTACTCCATTGTCTCCATCACCCTTTGTGTTCTCTTTTTTATTTTTTAAGTTTTTTAAAAATGTAATTGCTGTTCGAGTACAGTTTTCTGTCTTTTACTACCATCCCAGCCAATGCCCACCAGTGCTCCCCACCTCCCTCCCATTTCCACTCCCCTTAGTTGTTGTCCTTGTGTCCTTTATACTAGTTCCTGTAAATCCTTCCTCCTTTCCCCTGAAATTCCCTCTCTTCTTTCCTCTGGTCCCTGTCAGCCTGTTCTCTATTTCAGTGTTTTTGGTTATATATTGCTTGCTTTCATTTTGTTGTCTAACTTCCTGTTAAAGGTGAGCTCATATGGTATTTGTGTTTCAACACCTGGCTTATTTCACTCAGCATAATGCTTTCCAGTTCCATCCATACTGTTGCAAAGGGTAGAAGCTCTTTCTTTCTTTCTGCTGCATAGAATTCAATTGTGTATATGTACGATAGTTTTTGGATCCATTCACTTACTGCTGGGCACCTGTGTTGCTTCCAACTCTTGGCTATTGTAAAGTGTGCTGCTATGAACATTGGGGTGCAGATGACATGAACGTGTACATGGAAAATCCTATAGACTTTACCCCAAAATTGCTCGACCTAATAAATGAATTTGGAAAAACAGCAGGATACAAAGTCAATATTCAGAAATCAAAGGTATTTTTGTATACCAACAATGAAATAGCAGAAGCAGAAATTAAGAATAAATTCCATAGCAGGATCAGAGCCCTAAAGTGTTCACTAGAACAGGGCAACTAAGTCACTGGGTTGCGACATTGTAAGTGGGGGTGGAGTCAAAGAGGGACAATGGCTTCCCGTCTGCCACCTGCCGCCGAGGCCCCGGTGCCGCAGCCACCACCGTCACCAGGCCCACAAGTTTTGTTCCACTGCACGCGAGTGTGCCACTGCTGTCAGCCCTCCACCACTGGGTTCGCCCCTTGGGGCCTGTGTGGTCTGTCTCACTGTGCGCGAATGTGGACCGCGGTCAGTCTGCCCCACACCCTGACTGGTTCCGGGCTGCCTGCACGCCTAGGTCGGGGGATCTGTCCTGCCCGACCCAGCTCCGCTGCTGGCTTCGCCTCTCTTACCATCCCTGTTGAACGGTTCGTAGTTGTCGGACTTCCATATAATTCCCTTTTCTGATCTTTGGGTGTGTCCTAGTTCTCCAAACCTTTGTTGTGTTCAAACTTGGTTGTGGGAGAAGGCACAGTGTTTCCACCTATGCCTCCATCTTGGCGGAACAGGCACGAACAGCCCAAAAGATGGTGCAAGAAGAACGCAAAGTCCCAGAGCCAATAACTCTAAGCGACCAAGAAATCGCCAGCCTCTCAGAAGCACAATTCAAGACACTATTTATAAGGATGCTCACAGAACTGGTAGATTATAGTCACAAATTAGAGGAACATATGAAGGCTAAACTAATTGAAATGAAGGGAGATGCACAGGAAAACAATAGTGATGGAAAGGAAACTGGGACTCAAATCAATGGAATGGACCAGAAGGAAGAACAAAACATCCCATCAGAAAGGAATGAAGAAATGAGAATTCAAAAAAATGAGGAGAGGCATAGGAACCTCCAGGACATCTTTAAACGTTCCAACATCCGGATTATAGGGGTACCAGAAGGGGGAAAGAAACAGCCACGAGTGGAAAACTTATTTGAACAAATAATAAAAGAGAACTTTCCTAGTCTGGCAAAGGAAATAGACTTCCAGGAAATCCAGGAAGCTCAGAGAGTGCCAAAGAAGTTGGACCCAAGAAGGAACACACCAAGGCACATCATAATTACATTAGCCAAGACCAAAATGAAGGATAGAATCCTAGAAGCAGCAAGGGATAAGGGGACAGTCACCTGCAAAGGAGTAGCCATCAGACTGTCAGCGGATTTCTCAAAAGAGACCTTACAGGCAAGAAGGGGCTGGAAAGAAGTATTCCAAGTCATGAAATCCAAAGACCTACAGCCAAGATTGCTTTATCCAGCAAAACTTTCATTTAGAATGGAAGGACAGATAAAGTGCTTCTCAGATAAGGTCAAGTTCAAGGAGTTCATCATCACCAAGCCCTTATTATATGAAATGCTAAAGGGACTTATATAAGAAAAAGAAGATGAAAAATATGAACAGTGAAAGGACAGCAAACACACAGTTATTAACAACCACACCTAAAACAAAAGCAAACCAAGAGGACAGCTAGATCAGGAGTGGAACCATAGAAATGAAGAACACATGGAGGGCTAGAAACAGGGGGGTGGGAGGGGGAGAAGGGGGAAAAGGCACAGAAAATAGCATAGATAGTAGGTAGAAAATAGATAGGGGGAGGGCAAGAATAGTGGGGGAAATATAGAATCTAAAGAACTTGAGACACGTGGTTATAAACTAAGGGGGGGAGAATGGTGGGGGAGGGAGTGTGCGGGTGAAGGGGAATGAAGGGGGGAATAGAACAACTGTAATGGTATAATCAATAAAATATATTTAAAAAGAATAAATTCCATTTGTTATTGCAAAAAGAAAAAGAAAATACCTAGGAATAAACCTAACCAAGGAGGTAAAAGACCTGTATGCAGAAAACTACACAGCACTGAAGAAAGAAATCAAGGAAGACACAAACAAATGGAAACATATGCCATGTTCACAGATTGGAAGAATTAACATCATCAAATTATCTATACTACCCAAAGCAATTTACAGATTCAAAGGAATACCTATTACAGTACCAATGACATACTTTGCAGACATAGAACAAACACTTCAAAAATTTATATGGAACTATAAATGACCCAAATAGCAGCTGCAATTCTGAGAAAGAAGAACAAAGTAGGAGGGATCACAATACTTGATACCTTAGTGTTTTCTTAAATTGTAAATTTTACTCACTGCTTTTATTTGCCAGGGTTCTATCTCTACTCTTATGAATTCTCCTACCCCTTACCATGCAACATTTTCCCCTCTTTTAGTCATTTCATATATCCTTTGTCATATCTTATAATACCTGTAATGTCTCTTTGCCTTTATTAATCTTAGTTCAATGATGATTGAGACTGCTGATGTGGTAGATGACTTCTTTTTGCTGGTACAGGTTTGTTGTCTAGTAATACTGCTTTGTAAATTAAAATCTCTACAACAGCATGTAACACAAGGTAAGAGTTGAGAATACCAGCGCACCAACTGGAGGGGAGAATGAAGAGAATGAACCTACAAAGGAGCCACCGACAGGTAAAGTCCAAGTACAATAAGAAAGCCTATACACTTGGGAAGAAGGGCCACCTTAGAGAATCCAGACAAGGAGAACAAAGAGATGGCACCACTGAGTCCTACATAACTCCTATCACAGAAGTTCACCCTACAAAGACAGTTGGCAAAGCGGGGCATTTATAATTGCAGAAACCAACAGAAAGAGTCACCTGAAATGGGAAGACAAAGAAAGAATCCAACATCTAAAAGAATGGAAGACTCACCAGTAAAAAGCTAAATGAAATGGAGGCAAGTAAACTATTAGACACAGAATTCAAAAGAATGTTATAAGGGTACTCAAAGAACTCACTGACAGCTACAAGAAACTGAGTGGGAACTACAACAGTATGGAAAAGAAAACAGAAACTATAAGCATGAACTGGGAAAGAATGAAGAATATAATATCTGAAATAAAAAAAACCACAGAGAAGGAATCACAAGCAGGATAGATGATGTAGAGGACCAAATTAGTAAGATGGAAGACAAGGTATTAAAAAAATACCCAGGTAGAGCAGCTGCATGACAAAAGACTAAAAACATATAAAGATAGCTTATGGGAGCTGCAAGACAACATGAAACACAACAGCATTTGAATCATAGAAATACCAGAAGGAGAAGAAGAGGAGCAAAGGATAGAAAACATATATGAAAAAATGATGATGAAAAAATTTCATAACCTGAAGAGGGGAAAAGCCACACAAGTTCAGGAAGCACAGAAGGTCCCTATCAAGATGAAACTAAAGAAACTTTCCAAGACCAATCATAATTATAAATGCAAAATTCAAAGACAAACAGAGGATCTTAAAGGCAGCAGGAGAGATTTCATAAGGCTAGCAGGAGATTTCTAAACACAAACACTACAAGCCAGAAGGGATTCACAAGAAATATTCCAAGTTATGAAAAACAAAGGCCTTCAGCCAACATTACCAGCAAAGTTCTCAATTAAAATGGAAGGTGAAATAAGAAGATTGCAAAAGAGGATGAAAGATTACACCTTTACCAAACCAGTACTGCAAAATATAATAAAGCTACTGCTTTAAGAAGATAAAAAAAAGAGAGAGAAGAGCACAGGTACAAAGTCCAATAAATGACAACTAATTAGTACCTATCAATAATAACCTTAAATGTAAATGGCTTAAATGCTCCAATGGAAAGATCTAGGATAGCTGAATTAATGAGAAAACATGACCTGCACATATGCAGACTAAAGGCCCACCATAGAACAAAAGACATACACAGACTGAAAGAGAAAGGATGGAAAAATATATTCTAAGCAAATGGATAGTAAAAAGAAGCCAGGGTAGCATACTTATGTCAAACAAAATAGACTTCAGAACAAGGGCCATAAGAAGAGACATGGAAGCACACTTCATAATACTCAAGGGAAGAATCCAACAAGAAGATATAAACATTATAAACATATACGAACCCAACATAGGAGAACACAAATATATAATAAAATTCTTGGAGGACAATGGGATGGTATAAACAACATGATTATAGTAGGGGAGCTGAACACCCTGCTGTCAACAATGGATAGATCTTCCAAACAGGATATCAACAAAGATATTGTGTCATTGAGCAATGCCCTAGATCAAATGGACTTAAGATATGTATAGAACATTTCATCCCAAAGGAGCAAAATATGCATTCTTTTCATGGAACATTTTCACAAAGATATACCAAAAAATAAGACACAAAACAAGTCTCACAAATTAAGAAAATTGAAATTACATCAAGCACTTTTACCATCAAAAGGGCCTGAAACTAGAAACAAACACCAAGGAAAAAACTTAAAAACTTGCAAATTCTAGGAGATCGAGTAGCATGCTATTAAACAATGATTGAGTTAATAATGAGATCAAGGAAGAAATCAAAAACTTTCTGGAACACATGAAAAGGAACACACAACAGGTCAAAACCTATGGAATGCAGCAAAGGCAATCCTTATAGGGAAGTTCGTAGCAATTCAGGCCTACCTAAAAAAAGACAGAAACATTTCAAATAAACAGCCTAACCCTATAGTTACAAGAACTGGAAAAACAAAAACAAGCAAAACCCAGAGTGAGCAGAGAATGGAAATAACCAAAATCATAGCAGAATTAAAAGACACTAAGACTAAAAGATGAGTTCAAAGGATTAATAAATCTGGGAACTTTTCTTAGAAAAGATAAAAAAAATTAACATACCTTTAATGAGGATATTCAAGAAAAACAAACAAACAAGCAAACTATAACCAGAGACATTGAAATTAAGAACAACCTGACAGTAACTAGAGGGGAGGTGGGAAGGGATAATAAGGAGAAAATGGGAAAGGGTTTTCAAAAAGATGTACAAAGGACACATGGACAAAATGAAACTAGTAGGATCAAAGGTGGGAAGTGGGGATGGCTGGGATAGGGGAAGTGGTCAGGGGGAAATGGAGAAAACTATACTTGAACAATTAAAAAATGTGAAAAAAAGGGAGAAGACCCAAATGAATAAAATCAGAAATGAAAGAGGAGAAATTACAACTGATATCAAACATAAATATAGGAAAATAAGAAATTACTACAAACAACTATATGCGAAGAAACTTGAAAACCTGTGCGGAATGGATACATTTCTAGAAAAATATAATTTTCCAAAACTGAATGAAGAAGCAGCAGAAAGCCTGAATAGACCAACAACAGCTAGTAAAATTGAAGCAGTAAACAAAAATCTCCCAACAGACAAAAGCCCTTGACAGAGAGGCTTCACAGGAGAATGTAACAAAACATTTAAGGAAGAGCTAACACCTATCCTTTTCAGAAACACCAAGTTGAGGGAAAACTCTCAACCCTTTTTATGAGGCCAGCATCATTCAAATCCCAAAACCAGATAAAGACACACAAAGAAAGAAAACTACAGGCCAATATTGCTGCTGAACACAGATGTTAAAATCCTCAACAAAATATTGGCAAACTGCATGCAGCAATACATTTAGAAGATCATACACCATAATCAAGTGGGATTCATGCCAAGGATAAAAAGATGAAAGAATATACAGAAATCAATAAACATAATACATCACCTAAACAATATGAATGACAAAAAGTGCATAATGATGTCAAGAGATGTAGGAAAAGCATTTAATAAGGTAGAGCACCCATTTATGGAATCAACACTCAGCAAAGTGGGAATACAGGGAGCATATCTCAACATAATAAAGACCATAAACAAGAAATCTACAGCCAACATCATACTCAATGTGCAAAATATAAAAATTTCCCTTCAGATCAGGCACAAGACAAGAGTTTCCATATTCAGCACTTCTATTCAACATAGGATTTGAAGTTCTAGCCACAGTGATCAGATAAGAAAAAGAAATGAAAGGAATACATAATGGAAAGGAGAAAGTAAAGCTCCCACTGTTTGTAGCTGACATGATAGTATGCATAGAAATCCCTATTGCTCTACCAAAAATGTACCTGATCTAATAAACAATTTTGGCAAAATGACAGGATACAAAGTCAACACTCAGAAATCAAAGGCTTTTTTTGTATACCAGCAATGAAATATCAGAAATAGAAATTGAGAAAAAAGTCCTTTTTACTATAGCAACAAGAAAAATAAAATGCATAGAAATAAAGTAAGCAGGGAGGTAAAAGACCTGTACTCAGAAAAATATACAATATTGAAGAAATAAATTAAGAAGGACAAATAAATGGAAGCATATACCATGTTCATGGATTGGAAGAATTAACATCATTTAAATGTCTGTTCTACCCATGTGATTGATAGATTCAACATAATCCCTATTGAAATACCAATGATATATTTTACAGATATACAACAAATATTTCAAAAATGTAAATAGAAACATAAACAACCTCCAAAAGCCTCAGAAATTTTGAGAAAGAAGAATAAAATAGGAGGAATCACAATATTTTATAGCAAACTATATTACAAAGACATTGTAATCAGAGCAGTTTGGTACTAGCATAAGAGCAGAATAGAGAGCCCAGAAATAAAACCATGTCAATATGGTCAGTTAATATTTGACAAAGGGGCCGGGAACTGAAAGTGGAGAAAAAAATAGCCTCTTCAACAAATGGTATTGGGAAGTCTGGACAAGTACATGCAAAAAAAAAAGTGAAACTCAATCCCTAATTTACACCACACACAAAAATAAACTCAAGATGGATAAAAGACTTTAATATAAGTCACAGTGCAACAAAAGTCCTGGAGGATAACAGGCAGAAAAAGTTCAGATATCCCATGCAGCAATATTTTCACCAATACGGCCCATAGCCCAAGGGATATAAAGGAGATAATAAACAAATGAGACTACATCAAGCTAAAAAAGATTCTATATAGCTAAAGAAAACATCAGCAAAATGGAAAGGGAACCAACAACATAGCAAAACCTATTTGCCCCGGTACTTCATAGAAGGGTTTAATATCCAAAATATATAAAGAATCACATGAATCCACACCAGGAAGGCAAGCAATCCAATTACAAATGGGCAAGGACCTTAACAAACAATTCTCCAAGGAAGACATCAGAGGGCCCATAAACAAGTGAAAAAAAATGCTCAACATCAGTAGCCATTAGAGAGATGCAAATTAAAACCATCATGAGATACAACTTCACACTGGTCCAAATGGCCATCATTAATACATCAATAAACCACAAGTGATGGTAGCACTTGGTTGTGGAGAAAAGAGAACCCTAGTACACTGTAGGTAGGAATGCAGAGTGGCACAACCACTGTAGAAAACAGTATGGAATTTCCAAGTATAGAACTGCCTTTTGATCTAGCCATTCCACTGGTAGGAATGCAGAGTGGCACAACCACTGTAGAAAACAGTATGGAATTGTCAGTATGGAACTTTCTTTTGATCTAGTTATCCCACTGCTGGCAATATACCCTAAGAATCTTGAATCACCCATTCGAAATAACCTATGCACCCCAATGTCCATAGCAGTGTTATTTACCATAGCCAAGTGCTGGAAGCAGCCTAAGTGACCATCAGTAAATGAGTGGATCAAAAAACTGGTGCATGTATGCAATGGAATACTACACAGAAGAAAAAAGAAGGAACTCCTACCCTTTATGACACCATGGATGGAACTGGAGAACATTATGCTAAGTGAAATAAGGCAGGGTGAAAGACAAATTTTGTATGATTTCACATATAAGTGTAACCTAATGAAAAAAAAACCCAACCAAATGAGTAAAATAGAACCAGGGACTCAGAAATAAAGAACAAAGTGGCAGTGACTAGAGGAGAGCAGGGAAGAGGGTTATGGGGGAAAGAAGGAAAATGGTTAAGCCATGGGTTATTAATAGAGGACTCATGTGCATGGACAATCGGGGGGATTGACTATGGGATTGGAGGGGGATAGAGCAGGGGAGAGCAATAGCAAAAAGGCAGAACAATTGTAACTAAACAACAATATATATATTTTCTCTTCTTTAACATGCTGGTTGGCTAGAAAATGGAAACAGATTCCAAGCTTATGGATTGGAAGTACTAACATTGTTAAAATGCATTTGTGAATATCCCATATTTTCCATTGTTACTGACTTTTAGTTTCATAATAGTATGTTTGAAAGAAATATTTGGTATAATTTTAATCTTTTTAAATTTTCTAAGATTTATTTTGTGGTATATTATATGATCTGCCCTGAAGCTGTTTCATATGTGCTTGAGAATAAAGTGTATTTTGCTGCTGTTGGATAGAGTGTTTTGTATGTATCTTTTAATTTCATTTGATTTAAATTATGGTTTGAGTTCAAAGGGTTTTTTTTTTTGGTTTTTCTGTCTGTGTGACCTGTGAATTGCTAAATTATGGCATTGAAGTTTTGTACTATTGCTATACTATGGTTTATTTCTCCTTTAGATGTGTTAGTATTGTTAATACATGTAAGTTGTCCTATTTTGGCAGCAGTTTACTCTATCTTCTTTTTTGTAATGGATATATTTTATTATAATTGCTATGTATTGTAAGTTCCATACAAAAAGATTTTAAACCAGTACAAGTAGATATTTTCAACAACTGAGAAATTATTTGTTAAATGGAATTTAAGGGTTTTTGTAAAGGAACAGTTGTTTTGGAACAGAAACTAAGTTCCTTGTGTTGTCTGAGGCAGGGCCTCTCTTCTCTTCCTTGAAGCAGTTAAATGTATCCAGGTAGGTGTAGGGCAGCTCATCTGGGTAATGGGTAATTTCATAGGGACTGTCAACTTGGATGATTCTGGCTTATTTGAGTAAGATGACCTTTATAATCAGAATTTACCACTTATTGATCAAACACACAGTCAATAAACCTCATCTTCAGTGCATACTGGTCACCCAAATTATAGAAGTACTCGTAACCTAAGAGGTTGTAGCCAGTGATGTAATGGCTCTTTTAACCCTCCTAAAAGAAGAAAATGAGGCCAAACTTCCATCTCTGTGGAGTCATCCAAAATAAAGAGGTGGCTAATAGAAATATTACCAATCTCATCCTGGTAATAAATATCCTGAGCAGCAGCAGGAAGTATGGTCTTAAAGAATGAATAGAGGATATACCACTCTCTGGTTGTCTCTGGAAACAGCAGTATGAAAAAGTCCCCTTAAGCATGGCCCCTATTTGCTTCAGGTCCACATTTTCTTCCACAATATTACCCCAGTGAGAGACCTTGATGACTTGGTCATGGTGATAATAGTAAGAAAAGTGTTTCTCATAATGTACTTTTAAAAGTATCCTGACTATAAGCAGGGTCATCTCTGAATGTCCATAATCCAAGAGATTCTAGGATCACATGGGGGTCCCAAACTTGCTGTAGTTCTCTACATTTCAAGAGTCAAACTTCACATGTAGTTTGTGTCTTTGTTGGATAGGAAGAGTAGAAATAATCATTGCCCTCAAACACAACAAACTGTTTCTCTGATTTAGTGATCTGGGTTGGATATGGCTGAAATACATGGGTATAGACTACTTCCAAAATGACTGAAATCTTGGTACTGTGATCAAGAGCAGCTAGCAGCTTAACAGAGTAGAATCTCTGACTTTTACCCATAATTTTGCTTTCTCATACTTCCAGATTGTTTTCCTCCTCATTTTTTTCCCTTCACCTGCACAAGGAAGTGTGCCCGCCAGGCCTCAAGCTCCAGCTCCAAGACCAAAAGCAAGCAGGTGGCGTGGAATGTGGAGCTGCCTCCAGAGTGTGCCAGGACCACCTTGACCATCACCTTAGCCAGCTGGGAGTTCGGGTCCCCTGTTTGCTTCACATCCACATTTACCAACATGAGTGCATCGGGATAGGCACTATCTGGAGTCAGGGTCCGGGCCTGGAGCAACAGGTGCAGAAGCAGCTGGGAGGTAGGTACTTCCATAACCTGTACTGAGCTGAGGCACAAGCTGTAGGTCTTCCCTGCTGCTAGCCGCTGTGCAGCTGCTCACCGGGGACAGGCTGGTGTCATAGGGTGGCGGTAACCAGGGAAGATAGACCTCATCTCCAGGGCAATGGGAAGGCTGCCAATGCCTGATTGCAGGGCCCATCATTTATCTATTTTTTTCTTTTAGAGATTTTTTAAGAGGAGGGAAGGGAGGTGGAGGGGGAGAGAGAATGTAAAGGGGTATAGAGTATAGCTACCCTGATAATAGGGAAACACCCCCACAATTCTGCCTTCAGGAGGCATTGGGGTGGGGAGTGGTGCCTGCAGAGCAGAATTTAGAGCATTTAAGATACATTGCATAACAAAGAAAAGTTAATAGCTATGCCTTTCTGAAGGGTAGGAGGGCTGCTGCCCAGGCCAATTGAGTACATGACTCAGAACTACAGTGACTGATGACTTAGCCAAAAAGGGGGAGCTCATACAGTGACAGGCAGAGGCAGATGCCCACCCTGGATGCCCTTGTACCACTGAGGATTCTTGCCTAGACTAAAGACACAGCCTTTAAAGAGTAAAATATTCTGGGGAACTGACAAAGATGGCAGGCACTAATGTACCATGGGAAGGACGAATATGGGATCACGTAGGAAGTTCCAAACCAAACATTTAAATTAGGGCAAGGTGAAGGTCAGAGGGGGTAGAGCCAGGAAGAAACTGTGTCTGCCATAAGGTCAGGAATTCTGCCTGAAAGAGATTATGGCAGAGCTGGCAGAACTGCAGGGGACTTGCCTGGAGACACCGAGACCTGAGAGATGCTTATAACTGAACTATGACCAGGAATGCTGAGTGGCAGACTTCTGCTTTTCTGAAAGGTGGTACCTCTGAGTGGTATATTCTGAAACTGTCCTGGTTTAACAGAGAAAGTCAGGATTGTGTGTGTGTTTTTTTAAGGGAGTGGGGCTTAATTGCAGAAAATCTGCCATTGTTCTAAATCTGTATAACCTTGAAATAAAGAACTCCTTCCCTTTTACACCAAACTTTTGCATTGGGAGTCACAGTTCTTTGTGGTGGGATATCAAACACCACAGCATTCAGAACATCAATTGGCATGGTTCTATAACAAGGGGAGAAGGAAAGAGAGGGAGATGGGAAGAGAGGAGACAGCAACAATCAAACAACTATAAACAAAATAATTTGTGAACAGAAATGACTTGAAGGTGAAAAGTACCAGGAATTCAGTACTTAATTATTATAATCTACTATATTTCCTTCAATAAATACTAGAACAAGTACATTCACTTGAAAAATAAATATACAAATACAGAGAGAATCAATCATTTCTATTATAACTCTTCCATTTTATCATATTTCTTTATATCTTATTCTAATAAATACCTATTTCTTAAATTTCTTTCTTGTCATTTTGTTAAAAATTTAAATATTTTATTGTTTATGCTATTACAGTTGTCCCCCATTTTCCCCCTCAACCCAGCCCTCTCCCCACAGTCAATCCCCACACTATTCTCCATGCCAATGGGTCATTCATATATGTTCTTTTGGTAATCCCCTCACCTTCTTTCAACCAGTCCCCAACTCCCACTTCCCTCTTAAAGCTGTCAGTCTGTTCTTTGTTTCTATGCTTCTGGCTCTACTTTGCTTATTGATTTTGTTCATTAGATTCCACTTATAAGTGAGATCATATAGTACTTGTCTTTTACCAACTGGATTATTTTACTTAGAAAAATAGTCTCTGGTTCCATCTATGCTGTCATAAAAGGTAAGAATTCCTTTTTTTTAAATGTTGCATAGTATTTCATTGTATAAATGTACCACTTTTTAAAAATCTACTCATCTACTCATAGGCACTTAGGCTGTGTCCAAATCTTGGCTATTGTAAATAGTGCTGCTATGAACATAGAGTTGCATATATTCTTTTGAATTCGTGTTTTAGGATTTTTAGGCTATATTACCAGCAATGAAATCACTGGGTCAAAAGGCAGTTCTATTTCTATTTTTTTTGAGGAAATTCCACACTGTTTTCCATAGTTGGTTCACCAGTCTACATTCCCACCAATCAGGGTTCCCTTTTCTCTCCACAACCTCATCAGCACGTGTTGTTTTTTGATGTACTAATAATAACTCTTTTGGCAGGTTGTGGTGATATCTCATTGTGGTTTTAATTTTCACATCTCTGATGACTAGTTATGTTGAGCATTTTTTTTATATCTCTCTAGGCCATCTGTATATCCTCACTGGAGAAGTGTCTGTACAGGTCCTTGGCCCATTTTTAAGTTCGATTGTCTCTTCCTGGTGTTGAGTCATATAAGTTCTTTATATATTTTGTAGATTATACCCTTGTCTGATGTATTATTTGCAAATATGTCTTCCCATAGAGTTAGTTAACTTTTCATTTTAGTGATGATTTCTTTAGTTGTGCAGAAGGTTTTTATTTTGATGTAGTCCCATTTATTTTTTCTTTTTCATCCCTTGTTCTAGGAAATATATCAGCAAAAATATTGCTATGCAATATATCTGAAATTTTACTGCTTATGCTTTCCTCTAGTATTTTTATGGTGCCTCAACTTACATATAAGTCTTTCATCCATTTTGTGTTAATTCTGGTGAATGGAGTAAGATGGTGGCCTAATTTAATTTTTTTGTATGTAGCAGTCCACTTCTCCCAATACCATTTATTAAACAGGTTATCTTTACTCCATTCTATGCTGTTGCCTCATTTGTAAAATATTAATTGACCATAATGATGTGGGGTTATTTTGTACTCTCTGTTCTGTTCCATTGATTTAACTGTCTGTTCTTATGCTAGTACCAGACTGTTTTGATTACAGTGGCCATGTTATATAATTTGATATCAGGTATTGTGATCACTCCAACTTTGTTCTTCTTTCTCAAGATTTCTGAGACAATTTGGGGTCTTTTCTGATTCTATTTATTTTTAGAGAGAGAGGAAGGGAAGGAGAAAAAAGGAAAAGAAACATCAATGTGTGGTTGCCTCTCCCACACCTCCCATAACCCACACGAGTGTCCTGATTGGGAGTCAAACTGGTGACTCTTTGGTTCACAAGTCAGCACGCAATCCTCTGAGCCACATTAGCCAAGGTCGATTTTTGGGTATTTAATAGGAATTTTAATTGGAATTAAAATTGGTATTTTAATAGGAATTGTGCTTACTATATAGATTGCTTTGGGTAGTACAGATATTTTAATGTTAATTCTTCCAATTCATGAAATGGCATATGCTTCCACTTATTTGTATCTTTCTCAATTTCTTTCTTCAATGTCTTATAGTTTTCTGAGTACAGATCTTTTGTCTCTTTGATCAAATTTATTTCTAGTTACTTTTTTTGTTGTTGAAATAATAAACATGCTTGTTTTCTTAGTTTCTCTTTCTGATATTTCATTATTGGTGTATAAAAATACCAATGGTTTCTGAATATTGACTACGTATTGTGCTACTTTGCTGAACTCATTTATTAGACCATATAAAAACCTACCCTTTTTAGTGAAGCCTACAGAATATTCTATGTACAATATCATGTCATCTGTGAAGAATGACAGCTTCACTCCCTCCTTTCCAATTAGGATGCCTTTTATGTATTTTTCTTATCTGATCACTGTGGCTAGGACTTCCAGAACGATGTTGAGTAAGAGTAGTGAAATTGGACATTCTTGCCTTGTTGTTGATCTTAAGAGAAACATTCTTACCTTTGGCATATTGCGTATGATATTGGCTGTAGGTTTTTAATATATAACCTTTATTGTGTAGAGGTATGATCATTCTATTCCCACTTTGCTGAGTGTTTTTAGCATAAATGGGTGCTGGATTTTATTGAATGCTGTTTCAGCAGCTATTGATATGATCATGTGATTTTTATCTTTTATTCCATTCATGTGATATATTATGTTTATTGATTTGTGAATATTGTATCATCTTTGTTTGGATCCGTGGGATAAATCCCACTTGTACTAATTCCAGCCCCTCTCGCCCACACAACAATAGCAAAATCATTGACAAAAGAGCAAAGAATAATAAAAGTAGAAAGATAAATAGTATAGAAATGGATAAAAAGAAAAAGAGATCAAATGAAAGAAAAGTGATTATGAAAGGAGAAAAGGAAGATAATTAATACAAATAATGAATAGAAAGAGAAAATGGGAAGAAGAGACAATAAAATAGAAAGAATAACACAAATCAGAAATGGGAGGGAGGGGGGAGCAAGGGGGTGGGATGGGATGAGAGCAATAGACAGAAAACTGTACTTGAAAAATAATTTTAAAAAAAGAAATGGAAAGAAGAACAATAGGGTAAGGGAAAGTAAGAGTAATATAAGAGATACGAAAGAAAAAAATAGAGACACAATGTGTGATTACCAATAGTATTTAGTGCATGCTTGCTGGGTTCTTCCTTTGAAAAAGGCTCTGATGATGTCTGAGGCTGGTGTAAATCAGTATCAGGTGCTACCCACATCCACTCTTCAGTAGCTTGTTTGAAGCCACAAGTGATACATAGTTTGTAGCTGTTTCCTTTAGACTTGGCTGTGCACAGGACGGGCCAAGTTGTGCTGCAAATCTGGCTTTTATCAGCACTGGGACCATGTGTGTATTAGCAAATGTCCCAAGACACAACAGGACCTGCCACTGCCTGCCTCTATGGGCTGGGCTGCTGTCAATCTTAGATTAGTCACTGACCCAACTTTTATTGAGAAGGCTACTGATGGAATCAGGGGGATGGGACCCCTGGATCTCCTATAAGGGGTGCCATTCACACGTCAGGGAAGATCTTGGGTATCTTCCCCTGTCCCCAAGCCACTCATGTGAGTGTGTTATGGATTATTTTCCTGAACTCTTCAGGGCATAGCTCTTAGTAGGCAAGTGGCAGTGAGGGGGTGGAGGACTCCAGAGGCATATTTTGGGTCTTCTGGAAACCAGGAAGTTGTTTCTATGGCTCACCCATAAGGGGGAAGCACTTGCCTGGTTCCCAAGAAAATGTATGTAATGGTTGACCCTAAAAGTTAGTCTCTGACAACCCCAGGGTCTGCATATGTTGCTGTCTTCTCAGCAGGGTTTAAGATGCAGGTCTATGGAAGTGAAAGAAAAAAGAGAGAAATGCAGGTTGGGGTAAGCAGAATTCCAGAGTATGTCCTGAGCAGCATTTCAAATGGGTGAGGTTATTGCTTTCACCCGTTGGAAGGGCTTGCTCTTCTTTAAAAAGCCAAAGGGTGGTAAAATCAAGGATGGGAAGTGGGGATGGCTGGGATGGAGAGACCGGTGGAAGAAAATGTAGACAACTGTATTTGAACAACAATAAAAGAAAACATTTTTAAAAAGATGGTTAAGCCATGGCTGGTGTAGCTCAGTGGACTGAGCACAGGCCTGTGAAACAAAGGGTCGTTGGTTTGATTCCCAGTCAGGGCACATGCCTGGGTTGCAGTCCAGGTCCCCAGTAGGGAACACATGAGAGGCAACCACACATTGATGTTTCTCTCCCGCTCTTTCTTCTTCCCTTCCCCTCTCTCTAAAAAATAAATAAAATATTTTTAAAGAAAAGATGGTTTGGAGGAGGTAGGGGGAAGGGGTGGAGAAAAAATACAGACAACTGTTCAATTACAGGCAACTGTAATTGAACAATAAAATAATTTAAATAAATAAATAAAAGATGGCTGCTGTGGCATCAAGTTATATTCTGAGACAGAAATCCATGCAGCCACTCCCTGACATCTTCCCCCAATTCTTCACACTCCAGACTCTTCCCATGTGACTTCAACCCATGCTGCCCTCCCTTTCTCTGGAGCCCAAGGCGAGTGTCTGTGAACACAAAACCTATGGTTTGGCCTTTTTAAGAAAAAAAAATATATAGTGGCTTTATTTTTTAGAAGGTTTCATCTGCTCCCAGCAGACATAAACCCCACAGCCTTTCACCACTGGATGGTACATGGGTGGCTGAATCCAGTGCTCGTATTCTGTGCTTTGGAGCCTGGTCTGAGTCCAGTTTTATCTTCTATCAAGGAGAAGCTCCCACACCAATCATGAACTCAACCTGACATCCATGGGAACTGGGCTGTCTCTTTTCATGTCTTTGCCCTTTCTACCAGTCTCCAGTTTGTTTCTGCCCACCCTTGGTTAAAGTCTGTTTTTCAGGTAGTCTTCAGTTGTTTGCTTTGGGTGGTTCTTCCCCTCTTCAGTTTTATTTTGTTTCTTTCTGGGAAGAGTTGCAAGAAAGATCCTCATACTCCACAGCCATTTTGCACCTTTCTGATTGCTCTATTCTTGATCAGTAGACAACTTTATCTTTATATAATAACCTCTGTTGGGGACCTCTCTGTGTGGTTTCAGAGATTACAGCCCTATGAGAGCAGGCTCTGAAAAGGGCTAGTAAGTCTTTCTGGAAAACCAGGTAACAAAGGTAGCAGAGAGACCCAACTCTAACACTAAGGGTTCCTGTGGAAATCAAGCCTAATAAATGCATTGTATCCTTTAAGGCTTGCTCTGCTTTGCTTTGTATAGCTCTATTGATACAAACCAGATGTTTGAGTTCAAGGCATAAGGAGTAAACTCCTTATTGCATGAAAGATGTCTTAAAGACCCTCTGGGGTCAGCATAACTAACAGACCATGCCCTATGATAAATCTCTGTGTTCCTTCATTGTTAGATAATAAATAGGTATAGATAATATCTGTTTTTGTATTGCTATAGCCTTTTGACATTGATTGATGAGCTATGCATGTATGCTATATGCCCACACATACCATTCCTAATAAAAGCCATTTGAGAGAAGTGCTTGGGGCATTCCCCACTAGAGGGAATCACCACCCCCTTTCCCACTGAAACAATTGTGTCCAGGATGATTTATTTCTTATCTGTGGTGACCAGAAGAGCTCTACTGGATCTAGTTCCTCCCACGAACCTCATTTATGTCTTTTACAGTTTTTAAATTGTAAAAGTAGACATACTTTGTCAAATATAAAAATTCTTATCCCTGCTCTCTTTTGGCTTCCACTTGAATGGAAAACCTTTTTTCATCCATTCACTTTCAGTCTCTATGTGTCCATAAAACTAAGTGGATTTCTTGTTGACAGCATATAGTTGGGACTTTAAAAAAATTCACCCACTCATTCTATGTCTTCCGATTGGAGAATTCAATGCATTTCTTTTACAGTAATTATTGATATGTAAGGACTTACTAATATTGTCTTATTAAGTTTTTTAGCTATTTTGTAGTTATTTTCCTCTCTTGCTGCCTTTGTGATGATTTTCTATAGTGGCATGTTTTAATTCCTTTCTCTTCATCTTTATGAGCTTACTGTAACTTTTTGCTTTATGGTTACCATGAGGCTTATATTGACCATCTTATCGATATAGCTGTTTATTTTATGTTCTTAATTTAATTTTGATTGCATAAAAACTTTATATTTTTCTATGTTGTTTTCAAAAAATCATGTAGGCTACTATTGCATCCATTTTGTAAACAAAATGAGGCCTTAATGAAATAAAGAAAAATTAAAAGCAAAAGTGCAGTAAGCTTGTGTTAGTTTTTATACCCATCAGTTGGCCCAGACTAGAGAGCTGATAAATGCTCCTCCCTCATCTTTGAGCTGATTTTAGAGCCCATGGACCTGGAATTAAGGATAACAGTTTGAGATTAGGGGCCGAAGTGCTAAAATAGGCAAGGAGGTGGAGGTGGACATAATTTTTGGATGAATTCCATCAGAAGATTGGAGAAGTGTGCAGGGAGTTGGGAGCATTTACCAAATTAATTTGTGATAAGATTGGATTTAGTGCAAGTACTTGGCTGCTAATGAACAAGAAAATAGTTTGAGCAAGGGCCCCACTGCTACTTTGGAGGTCAAGTACATTCCTAGGACTGGGCTTCTATGCAATGTGGGTAGATAGGAACTCTTGGCTGAGTTGGGATGACTTGTCTCCTCTCTCTCCTCCTCCACATTCAACCTCCAAACAGTGGAAAGACCAAAGGGGTGTTTTCAAGCCTTTGTAGAAGGCAGAATTCTAAGACTGACCCCAAGATTTCCTGCTTGTGGTACATGAGCCCTGCATACTCCCAAGAACAGTGAATTACTCCAATGATTTGGTTATGTTATATGGCAGAGTTGACTTTGAGAAGGGGAAGTATGGATGGTCCTAACAAAATCACAAGATCTTTAAATTTTGGTCTAGAAGTTGAAGTGGAGAGATGGAGTCAGAGATTCAAAGTGAGAAGGATTTGACTGTATATTGGTTTGAAGGTGCAGGGGCTATGGAGAAAAGCATGGGGGCAACCTGAGGAAGCTGAGAAGCCTGTAAAAAATGGGAACTTTAGTCTTTCAAATACAAGAAACTGAATTCTCCCAACAAGATTGGGCTTGAAAGCAGGATTTTCCCTAGAACTGCCAGATGAGAACTGGCTGACACCTTGATTTCAGGTATTTACCTTGCAGTACACTGAGCAGAGAATCCAGTCATTCTATGCTGGATTTCTGACCTATAGAACTGTGAGTTTTAAGCTTCTAATTTTGTGGTAATTTGTTATGCAACAATAGGAAATCATACAACCTTCTTCACTGTATTTATTTTATGAGCCAGAGCTCATTTTCAACACATTCTTTGCCTTGGGAGAAATATCCTTTTGATTGTAGAACCAAGAACAGTCATATTTCTCCCAAGCTACTTTGGTCAGTTTTCATCTCTGGAAACCATGAAGTATGTAAACTGCCCTTGCTCCTCTTTTAGTAAGGGCCACTTGAACATGCAGAGATCAGCCCTTCCACAGCCCCTGTAAAATTTGTGCCCACCATTGTCCCACATATGCTTTTATGATTCCAGATCACTACTCATCACTGGTTAAAAGGACATTTTTATGTATTTTGCCAATAGCCTGAACTACACTCTGAACACATGTGTGCACATGCGTGCATGCACATGTGTATACACACAAACTGTATTCCCTCTGTTTCCAGACTCTTAGACATTTTGTAGAGGCAAGATATGAGTAGCAATTTAACAGTTGGATTCATTGCCTAAAATTTGATATACCAGGAAATGTGTATTGAAGGTAAAATATATTAACTATATTACTTGGAAATACAACCAACCTACTGTCTAAAACTGAATTTATTTCTGCTTAACTTTTTAAAATATGTGTATATATAATATATAATATATAGTATAGAGAATAATTTATGCTATATAGCATATGTATAAAACTTACCTCTCTAGTCTCCTTGAATGACAACCTTCTTTAAGTAACAGTCCTTTTATGGCCAGGTATTCCTTTTATACTTACAGTATTTTGTGCTCTTATGTATTGATAGGTAATAATTTTACTAACATATACTCTGAAAGTGATTGTTGAGGGAGAGTAAGTGTTAAAAAAAGAGGAGTCTCTGATAGAATCTCTTTCTTTGTATTCTTTTTTAATTTAAAATATTTCTTATAGATTATGGAATTTCTCAAAATTGTTGCCCTTCTATACCTGGGTTTTGTCCTTTACCACCAGCAAGTCGATCTAAAGATTTAGGAGGTACAAGAGCTCTTTACATCTAAGCATATGAGGTTGGAGAAAAAAATTCTCAGGTTTAACCTTTTAATAACAACTATTAATTTACTACAAAACCTTTAGGTAAATAAAATCATAGACAGTATATCAGTTGTTGTTCCATCTGGATCAAACTGTTTGATGAAAGAAAAGGACTACATTTTTGCACAGAGCTCTTTGCATCCACCCACTCTCTGTGATTAAATAGACATCCAGCTCTTGAGAGGAGTTAGCACAGATCATTCGTTTGCGATGTATGGTAAAACTGGGACAGTATTTACTCCATGAAAGATGTTCCTGAAATGATGCCTGTAAAATGATTTTGCTTTCAGAACCATTTTCCTCTTATTTACTTGATCTGAAATCTATAGGAGATACTCCCATATAAAAAATATACAAGTATTTAAATTCTAGGTGAAAATGTGTATTTTTCTCTAACGCAGTGTCTTTTTGTCCTATGACATGCTACAGGGATACTCTTCTCACAAGAAAAACTAGGGAAAGCCCACTAAGATGCAAGGATGGGTTTGTTGTTAGTCACCAGACACACTGCCAACTCAAGGGCCCTGCTCTACTGCAGGAGAACCTGTATTCACTCCAGATATGTCATGGAAGCTTCTGCCAACTACAAGTGATGAGTGACCATATGATGAGTGGGTACTTCTTGTTTCACATATGGCATGAGAGTTTTTGCTTGTTCATTAAATACTGGTCAGCATCCAAGAAACTCACACCTACCCACTTCTGCATTCCCAGGGGCTATGTAAAAGCTGAGGCCAATCCTCTGGTTGCCTAAATGATGATTTTCAAAAGACAAATTCTCTAACAAGACTAACCTGTGCTCTAGAAGTAATCCATAGTACTTCTAATCTAGTTGTTTTCAAATATTTGTTAAAATAAAATCTACAGTTCAATCATCATTTTGAACTACTATCCATCCATCCATTTTACAGGTACTATTCTAGGGCACTGAATTCTTTTTTAAAAATATTTTATGTATTTATTTATTTTTAGAGAACAGGGAAGTGAGAGAGAAAGAAAGGGAGAGAAACATTCAGGGGTGGTTGTTTCTCATGTGCTCCCTACTGGGGACCTGATCAGCATCCCAGGCATGTGCCCAGACTGGGGATCGCACGAGCGACCCTTTGGTTCCCAGTCCAGAACTCATCCACTGAGCCACTCCAGCCAGGGATAAGGCAGTGGATTCTTTTAAAGAAAATATCATGAATGTAGGAATTAGGGTCTTGCTTGCAGGTAGTATTTCATTATTTTTGACACTTTCAAACCTTATGTATTTTGTCAAATAAGCATTCAGCTTCTCTACAGTATATGACATTAAAATCTAAGTTGTTTTGCACCTAGTGAGTTAGAGCGATCCCACCGAGAAAGTTATACAGGATCCAGCACAAATAACTCCCCCTTTTTATTATAAAAGCTTTTATCACAAAATCATAAGCTTGTAACTATAACTGTACACTCAAGCACACCTTATGACATTTTAGGTGAACTACCCATATTAAGACTAAAAATTATTACACCTATATTATTACCCAACCAACCACACCCAAGCAAGCATTACTTCTGTTGGACACTGTAGACTCAGCACAGGAAACTTAATATTAATTAACTCTCACTCTATACTAAGTTTTGGTAGGCAAGAGCTAAGAGAATCACAGGCATTATTTTATCTCAGTCTAGATTAATTTTTAACAGTCCTGTGGAGTGGGTCATATTTTTATCACATATCTGGACAATCATTGTAGATTCAGAAATTGAGCCTCAAAGAAGTGAAATAACTTGTCCAAGGCTACCTAATGGCTGAGCCAGGGATTGGACCCATATCTATCAAGTACAAGCATATATATATATATATATATATATATATATANGCTAAGAGAATCACAGGCATTATTTTATCTCAGTCTAGATTAATTTTTAACAGTCCTGTGGAGTGGGTCATATTTTTATCACATATCTGGACAATCATTGTAGATTCAGATATTGAGCCTCAAAGAAGTGAAATAACTTGTCCAAGGCTACCTAATGGCTGAGACAGGGATTGGACCCATATCTATCAAGTACAAGCATATATATATATATGTGTGTGTGTGTGTGTGTGTGTGTGTGTTTATGTATATGTATATATTAATATAATATATATTTGGAGTGCCTGCCATGCACCAGGTCCTGTTCTAGCCAGTTCAGGGAAACCTTGAATAGGACAAGCAGACACATTCATCACAATAAAGGCTACAAATAAAGGCTACATTTTAATAGGGGAACAACCATAAACCATTACAATAGAAGCATCATGAACAAAACCATAGAATAATAAAGAATGGAGAGTGACTGGAGGTGTCTGGACAATATTTTAAATGAGGTGGTTATTGAAGACTTCTCTGAACAGATGACATCTGGGAAAAAGCCTAAATGAAGGAAGGGAGTAAATCTCTTAAACACCTGGGAGAAATATTCCAAGCAGAGAAACAGCACAAAATGTGAAGACCCTGGAGGCAGACCAGTTTGATGTATTCAAGAGTTAGAAAGACAACCAGAGAGGCTAGAATTAAGAGGAAAAGAAAACAGTAGTGGCAGGCAGGAGCCAACCATCTGGGGGAAAAATTAACAGCTATGGAATTAATATTGTATGAAAAAAGCCAGTTTTTAGCAGAAATGTTATGTGATAGAATGAAAAAAAGTCAAGTAGAGAAGAGAATTGAGTTTACTGGACAGAGAGACTTAGTCTTAGAGGTAGTGGATCTCTAGAATTCAATATAATAATTCTAATTACAACAATCAGAGATTCTTAGAAAGCAAGAGAAGGCAGGCTCCTGCATGCAAATAGAGAAGCTGACCTGAAACAGTTGTAACAGGAAGGCAAGCATAATATGTGAAGCCACGTGCAAGGGTGCTGTAAGATTGGATAGAGTAAAGGCAAATTGGTTGTGTTCTAATTGCCTCTATTTTCTCAGTGAAAGAAAGAATATCAACTGATGGAGGAGAAGGGGAGAGGTTCTGTAAGTTTGCAGGAAAAGGAAGTGTGAAACAGCCTTCTATAAATGTGAGAAAGGTGAATTTCTTCTGAGGAGAACAAGAGAGCTCTCGAGGTCTGTGGATATACGACTAAAGAAAGACTCTTCTGCAGCCTACAAGCGAGCAGACAGAAAAAATAGAGTTTTCCAGAGTTGAATTTTGCCAGATGAGCATGACAGAGGATAGGGCAAGAAACATATGATGGAATTTTAGCAAAGGAGGGAGGTAAAAAACATGAATCAATAAACTGGCGGCAGGGGTGGGGGGGGAGTGAGAACGAATGTAGAAGATGATGGCCTAAGAATGGTATAGTTGGAAATGAAAATTTGAAAGTGACGCAGTCACTGGTGCTCTAAGACTTAGAGTAAAACCATGGGAGTTGATAGCTTAGGTGTCGACTGAGAAGTTGGAGTGTGAGATAGATCATCTCTTTTATATGAATATGAAAGCCACCAAGAATCACAATAGGATAATCTTTTAGCCCACATTATAGCACTTCTGGAAAATAAAATCAGGGGTCAATGATTATTTTTCATGCCTATATATGGGATTAGACTTGTAGAGGATAGAACTTGAGACCCACAACTCCCACTTCTAGGTTCTAACTCTATGTGAATAATTCTGATGGTCAGAAGTATAAAACCATCTCAGCTTTTGGGCATACGTGTTTACTATTTGGGAAATATAGGTCAGCGAGTTACTTTCTTCAATATTGGACAACAAAAGCCCACTAAATAAATGAGGAAAGTATTAGCTCAAATTTAACTTCTACAACCCAAATAAAAAGAAAATTATGACAATATAATATAATATATATCTTCATTTCACTTTCTCTGTATTATTCAATAAGTAATTTTAAGAGTGAAAACAAAATGTAAGAAGGACTAAAGGAAATATACCCATATAACTGTTGGGGTTGGTTATCCTTTGGGCCTAAAATAATAAATTTCCTTTCTTTCAAATATGCACAGTAGTAAGTTAGAGAGCAGAGATTTGAATCCAGTTCTGTTTGGCTTAAATATGTTCTTACTTCCCTATTCTCATTAGTTCAAAAAGACTGTGCAACCCTGGCTGGTGTGGTCCAATGGATTGATTGCCAGCCTGTGAACTAAAGGGTTGCTGGTTCAATTCAGTGATTGTAGTCCTGAAACACCAATTCAAAAGATCCTATGCATCCCAATGTTCATAGCAACAATAGCCAAGTTCTGGAAGCAGCCTAAGTGCCCATCAGTAAATGAGTGGATAAAAAACTATGCTACATTTACACAATGGAATACTACACAGCAGAAAAAAACAGTTCTTTCTTCTGTGACAGCATGAACGTAAGTAGAGAGCATTATGCTAAGTGAAGTAAGCCAGGTGGTGAAAGAGAAACGCCATATGATCTCACCTATAAGTGGAACCTAATCCACAAAACAAACA
Organism: Sturnira hondurensis; assembly: GCF_014824575.4. Taxonomy (NCBI): domain Eukaryota; kingdom Metazoa; phylum Chordata; class Mammalia; order Chiroptera; family Phyllostomidae; genus Sturnira; species Sturnira hondurensis. Next base: position 1,782,908 of record NW_028094936.1, on the reverse strand, counting down.
AAACAGTAAAAGAAACATGGAGAACCAGAGACATGGAAATAAAGAACAAATTGACAGTGTTCGGAGGGGAGGGGAGCGGGGATAACAAGGGGAAAGAAGGGGAAGGGTTATCAAGAAACATGTATAAAGGACTCAGGGACAAAGACAACAGTGGCGGGGAGGATTGAATATGGGATGTGGGGGTGAGTAGGGCAGAGGAGAGTAATTGGAGGGAAAATGGGGACAACTGTAATTGAACAACTATAAAAAAGAAAGGAAAAAAAAAGAATGCAGGACGATTAGGGCTGCAGGACGATTAGGTTAGAGTGTTGTTTGATACAGTAAAGTTGTAGGTTTGATTCCCAGTCAGGTCACATACAAAAATCAACCAATGATTACATACATAAGTAGAACATATTGATGTTTCCCTCTCTCTTTTTTGCTCTTTCTCTCTCAAAATCAATAAATAAAAAATAATTTAAGCAAAGAAAGTTATCCATAGCTATAGGGGACGTATAAGAAAAATCTCAGGACAAGACTTCTGCTTTTGATCCTAGGGCTGTCGGGCAATTTTCACTTCCCTTTGGCATAAGTACAGATAGGAGTCTTAATTGGGAGATTCTGGCAACATGCCTGAAAACCTTACCAATTTGAGAGCTTCTGTCAATTTTTGTGCATTAAAATGAAAAATCTGATGGGGACCTTCAGATTTTGGGGACCTTTTTACAAAACAACACTGGAAAAAATCTGCTTGCCTTGGCTCCCAGTCAGTCACAGCACCTGGAATCCAGGGGCCATTCACAGCTCAGTTCAGGTGGTTGGAGGAGGTGGCATCTATAACTGTCTATCATGATCTGAGGTTCATTATTATAAGGAGGCAGGTGAGGTTGCAAAGTGAACAACAAATTCTTGAGTAAACTCATTTTTAGGGCTTCACTCCTGGGATCAGTCTTGTTTCTTTTGAAGCAAGAAATCTCAGAGATAATCCACTTACTAATTATCCTGAACTTCACCATCCTCATGGGCCAGTAAAGACAAACACACTGACAGTTCACTGTACATGATATCTGCGGAAGCAATTGATACCTAGTTTCATACCGTTATGGTACAGACAATGTTCGAAATGATTTCAGTCTACTTTAAGATATTGAGGCTTGTTTTATGGCCCAGATGTGGTCTATTCTAGAAAATGTTTTATGTGGATTTGAAAGAATGTACATCCTGAAGTTTTAAAGTATAATGCTCAGAAAATATTAGTTAATTCACTTTGGTCTAATGTGTCACTTAAGGTTGATATTACCTTTTGATTTTTTGGTCTGCAGGATCTGTCCATTGATTTCCAAGGGGTATTAAAGTCCCCTTCTATGATTATATGACTGTTTATCCCTCCCTTTGCATCTACCGATATTTGCTTTATATAATTAGGTCCTCCTATGCATAAATGTTTGTAAAGTTTTTCTTCTTGTTGGATTTATCCTTTCACCATTCTTTGTTTCTTGCTATGGCCTTTGCTTTAAAGTCTATTTTGTCTGATATATGTATTGCTAACCCAGCATCTTTGCTTCCATGTGGATGAAATATTATTTTTCATCCCTTTAGTTTCAATCTGTGTGTGTCATTTGTTCTGATGTCTCTTGTAGACAATATATGTAAGGATCTTGTTTTGTTACACACTCATCTACCCTATGTCTCTTTTAAAGTATATTTTATTGATTATGCTATTGCAGTTGTACCGTCCCCCCATTTACTCCCTTCCACACTGCACCCCTCCTCCCAGCAGCATTTTTCTCCATTAGTTCATGTCCATGGGTCATACATATAAGTTCTTTGACTTCTCTAATTTCTATGCCATTCTTAACCTCCTCTTGTCTATTGTATACCTGCTATTCATGCTTCTTACTTCCTGTGCCCTTTATCCCATTCTCCTCACTTCCCAACCCTGATGATAACCCTCCATTTGATCTCCATTTCTGTATTCTGTTCCTTCTCTAGTTGTTTTCATGGTTTGCTATTTTTTTGGTTTTATTTTAGGTTCAGTTGTTGATAGTTGTGAGTTTGTTGTTATTTTACTATTCATAGTGTTTCTTTTTCTTAGATTTAACATTTAACATTTCATATAATAAAGGTTTGGTGATGATGAACTCTTTTAACTTTACATTATCTGGGAATCACTTTATCTGCCCTTTCATTCTAAATGATAGCTTTGCTGAAGAGTATTCTTGGATGTGGGTCCTTGCCTTTCACAACATTGAATACTTCCTTCCAGCTCCTTCTTCCCTGTAAGGTTACCTTTGAGAAATCACCTGAGAGTTTTATGGGAACTTCTTTGGAGCTAACCATCTTCTTTTCTGTTGCTGCTTTTAAGATTCTCTTTTTATCTTTAATGTTGGGAAATATAATTATGATGTGTCTTGGTGTATGCTTCCTTGAATTCAACTTCTTTGGAACTCTCTGGGTTGGTTTCCTGGACTTCCTGCTAAGGAAGTTCTCCATTATTTTTTCAAAAAAAAAATCATTTCTGGCCCTGGCTGGTGTAGCTCAGTGGATTGAGCGTGGGCCTGCGAACCACATGATCCCGGGTCGATTCCCAGTCAGGGCACATGCCTTGGTTGCAGGCCAGTTCATAGCAGGGGACTCACGAGAGGCAACCATACATTGATGTTTCTCTCCTTCTCTCCTTTCCTTCCTCTCTAAAGATAAATAAATTTAAAAATCTTTAAAAAAATAATTTCTTGCTCTTCCTCTTCTCCTTCTGGTACCTCCATGATTCAGATATTGGAACATTTAAAGTTGTCCTGGAGGTTCCTAAGCCTCTCCTCACTTTTTGAATTCTTGTTTCTTCATTCCGTTCTGGTTGAATGTTTGATATTACCTTGGTGGCAGACCTTGAAGGGCCTTGGTGGCAGACCTTCCAATCCTCTCACTTGGTTGTCTGTACAATTCCAATTTGCTCTTAGTTGTCTTTCCTCTGCCAAAGCCCCAGGTGAGTGGCAAGAATGAAATTTTATATGCTGCTTCCTTAAGAAGGTGCCTGGGTTTTTAGCCAAATTCTGTCTGTGGTCAACAGAATCCCCACTAGTTTTCAGTTAGATGTTATGTGGGCTTCTCTTCCCAGCTCTATTCCTTTAGATTGGGGAGCCTGACATGGAGTTGAGACCCTTCATTCCTCGGAGGTAAATTTTGCAATTGAGATATCCCTCCATATTCATAACTGCTGAACATGAATGTGGGGCCAGTCGTGGCCAACACTTTACCTTTCCTATGAGTCTCAATGTGGCTTCTTCTGTAGATCTTTAGTTATAAGACTTCTTTTCAGCTAATCTTAAGTTGTTTATTAAGGTTGGTTGTTCTATAATTTAATTGCAATTCCAGTTTGTCACTGAGAGGAGGTGAGTGCAACATCCACTTACTCTGCTACCATCTGGAATATTCTCAGGACTGGCACTTTTATATCTGAAGTCTTCTCCAGTGTTGTTTTATTAAAGAGTGAGTCTCAAAAACTTAGATTCAAATCTTTGCATTTTAATGCATATATATATGCATGTATATATTAAAGATATATGATAGGAAGACAGATTGTCAGACTGTCCAGTGACAGTCAGACAGAATTAAGGTCAGCTCAAGGAGGCATGGCCTCTGCTATGGACTGAAGTAGGTCCCCCACAAGTTATATGTTGAAGTAATAACCCCTAATGTGACTGTATTTGGAGATGCCTTTAAAGAGGAATTAAGATTAAATGATGTCTTTAGGATAGGATTCTGATCCAGTTGTGCTGGTATCTTTATAAGAAGAGAGACAACAGGAAAGTGCATGTACAGAGAAAGGGTCATGTTTGGGTTTAGGAACGAGGTGGCCATTTGAAAGCCATGGAAAGAGGCCTCAGACGAAATTAAACCTGAAGACACATGGTTTTGAAATTCCAGCCTCCAGAACTATATAGGAAAAGAAGTGTCTGTTGTTTAAGCCTTACAATCTATGGTGTTCTGTTATGGGCTCCTAGCCCATTGATAGATCACCATAATTAGTCTCCCTCATTGCTGGTCGGATTTTTTATAAACCAGTCATAAAATATAAGTGAAGTTTAGTGACACAAAAAGATACATTTCAATATAATGAAGCTAATAAGCTACATTTTCAACAATGACAGGTCACACACACATGTGCACTCTACGTACTATGGGTACCTACCCCTTCAAAGCTTGTGATGGGTAATGATCCCACAGAAATTCCTCTGAACTTCAGCAAGTATAACACTAGTTTTTTGGTTTAAACAAGTAAACCAAAAAGTTTCCATTCTTATCATGGAAACACTTGATATTTAAAATATTTTAATTATTAAAATTAAAGTATGCCTTGTTTGACCCCTTAATGAAATAAATCATTTAATATATTTATATATATTTGAATAGGAAAATAACCCACTCTTATCATTATTTTGCCATATTTTTATAGCTAACTAGTTCTTATTTACTATAAGTATCTACCATCCACACTTTTCTCATTCCTGAAATTGTACCTTTCATGTATGGGCAATTTATTGTTACATGATTGAGAATATCCACCTACCACTGCCCACACAAATCTTTAAAACATTAGAAAGCAAAACATTTTCTTTCTTTCTTTTTTTGTTTGAGAACTAAAATACCATTTTTATTTTTTCCACATTTTTAATTGTCGTTCCAGTAAAGTTATCTCCATTTCCCCCCACCACTCCCCCAACTCCAGATATTCCCTCTTACCACCCTTGATTCTACCCCCCCTCCTTTGGTTTTGTCCATGTGTCCTTTATACATGTTCCTGAAAACCCTTCCCCCTTTTCCCCTATTACTCCTTTCCACCTCCCCTCTGGTTACTATCACTTTGTTCTTAATCTCAATGTCTCTGATTATCTTTATGCCATATGATGATCTCATATATATATATATATATATATATATATATATATATATATATATATATAACTTAATCAGTAAAATATAACATTTTCTTTAAGTAACCATTTTGACAAGTTTAGTGATGGGGAGAAGACATTCAAAATTTTTTGGCTTTTGTAATTTCTACTTCTTGATTATAAAATACCTCAGCTTGAAATCTCTTCCAAAGATACCTGACTGTATAGCTCTAGAGGTTTGTTGCATGGTGGATTATTTTTCTTATTAATATCTTTACATATATTATATATGTCTACATATAATTATAAAAAACTGCACATATCTGAAATATGATTGAGACATTCAATGTTAAGTCCAAAGTATATTATTCAGTAAAAATTTAATAGAAGCTTGAATTCAACATTGTATTAGTTTCAGCGGTATAGCATAATACTTAGACATATAACTTATGTCATCCCCACAATAAGTCTAGTACGGACCTGACACCATACATTCTTATTAAAATAGTATTGACTATATTCCTTACGCCATCCTTTACAACTCTGGCTGTTGGTTTGTAATTTTTAAAATATTTTTTAATTTTTGAATTATAGTCCGCTTTCTTTTTTTTTATTTAACTTTTGTTCAAGTACAGTTTTCAGTCCTATATTCCCAGCCCTCCCATCCCCAGTGCTCCCCACCTCCCTCCCATTTCCACCCCCCATCTTAGTTATTGTCCATGTGTCCTTTATACTTACTCATGTGAGTCCATCCCTTTTCCCCTATGATTCTCTCCCCTCTCCCTCTGGACTCTGACAGGCTGTTCCGTATCTGAGTGTCATTGGTCATATTTTGCTTGCTTGTTTGTTTTGCTGTTTAGATTCCTGTTAATGGTGAGATCATATGGTATTTGTCTTTCACTGCCTGGCTTATTTCGCTCAGCATAATGCTTTCCAGTTCCATCCATGATGTTGCAAAGGGTAGGAGCTCCTTCTTCCTTTCTGCAGCATAGAATTCCATTGTGTAAATGTACCATAGTGTTTTTTTTTTGAGGTTTTTTTCTGTGATCTATTTTATTTATTTTATTTTAATTGTTATTCAAATACATTTTCTGCCTTTTACTCCCATCCCAGCCCACCCACCCAGCCCTCCCCTCTTCCCATCTCCACCCTCCCCTAGTTTTTGTCCATGTGTCTTTTATACTTGTTCCTGTAAACCCTTCCCGTTTTCTCCTGAAATTCCCTCCCTTCTCCCCTCTGTTCACTGCCAGCCTGTTCTCTATTTCAGTGCCTTTGGTTATAGTTTGCTTGTTTGTTGTTTGTTTTGTTGTTTAGCTTCCTGTTAAAGGTGAGATCATATGGTATTTGTCTATCACGACCTGGCTTATTTCACTCAGCATAACGATTTCCAGTTCCATCCATGCTGTCACAAAGGGTAGAAGCTCTTTCTTTCTGCTGCGTAGTATTCCATTGTATAAAGGTACCATAGTTTTTTGATCCATTCATTTACTGGTAGGTACCTAGGATGCTTCCAGCACTTGGCTATTGTAAATTGTGCTGCTATGAACATTGGGATGCATAGGTTCTTTTCGATTGGTGTCTCAGGGTTCTTAGGATATAATCCTAGCAGTGGAATTGCTGGGTGAAAAGGCAGATCTATTTTTAGTTTTCTGAGAAAATTCCATACTGTTTTCCAAAGTGGTTGTACTAGTCTGCAATCCCACCAACAGTGAACTGGGGTCCCCGTTTCCCCACAACCTCTCCAACATTTGTTGCTTTGTTTATGATGGCCATTCTGACCGGTGTGAAGTGGTATCTCATTGAGGTTTTAATTTACATCTCTCTGATAGCTAGTGATACTGAGCATCTTTTCATGTGTCTCTGGATCCTCTGTGTGTCCTCCTTGGAGAAGTGTCTGTTCAAGTCCTTTGCTCATTTTTTAATTCGGTTGCTTGTCTTCTTAGAGTGAAGTTGTGTTAAGTTCTTTATATATTTTGGAGATTAAACCCTTGTCTGAGGTATCATCCATTGTATGATTGAAGGGGGAACCTTCAAAAATCTAGAATTTATTTATAAGAAATCGTCCATTTATTCTTACATGTTTAAACTTTTGTCAACTTCAAAGTACTCTCCATTTGGTGCAATACATTTCTTGAGACATTTCTTCCACTGCTCAAAGTAGTTTTGGACTTATTGATTTTGATGCCTTTTAGTGTTTCTGCCATTTTTTATTTCACCTTTTCCACATCAGCAAAATGTTTCCCTTTTACAACATTTTCCATCTGGGGGGAAAAAAAGTCCCTCAGAACAAGATTGGTTGAATGCAGAGAGGGTGGGGAATGCAGGGTCATGCCATTTTGGATCAAAAACAGCTGAACATTCAGCATAGTGTGAGCAGGTGCACTCATAAATCACCCATCATAAAATTGGCAAACATGTTGAAAGAGTCTTCAAAAAATATTCGCTAAAGCCAAATGCAGCCTCTCACAAAAATGCCAGCTGGTACACTGTGCAGATGGGATTCTAGAACACACATGCAGTGGAGGAAGCCTGTACTGCAAGGGGCCCACCCTCCAGAAGGTAATTCCATTTTATGGGATCCTTCCTCATATGTACCACACTTTTTTTACCTACTCATATATTGATAGGCACATGGGATTTTCTCCATATCTTACCTATTGTACATCACATTGAAATGAATGTAGGGGTGTGTGCATTCTTTCAAATTAGTGTTTTGGGGTTCTTTTCCTTTTTTCTTTTCTTTTTTTTGTTTTTTAATAAAATTTTTATTTAATTCTGTTCACGTACAGGTTTCTGTCTTATATTCCCAACCCTGCCCGCCCCCTGCCCCATGCTCCCCGCCTCCCTCCCCTTTCCACCCCCCACCCTTAGTTATTGTCCATGTGTCTTTATACTCGTTCATGTGAGTCCATTACTTTTTCCCCTATAATTCTCTCCCCTCTCCCCTCTGGACCTTGTCAGCCTGTTCCATATTTAAGTGTCATTGGTCGTATTTTGCTTGCATGTTTGGTTTGTTTAGAATCCTGTTAACGGTGAGATCATATGATATTTGTCTTTCACCGCCTGGCTTATTTCGCTCAGCATAATGCTTTCCAGTTCCATCCATGATGTTACAAAGGGTAGGAGCTCCTTCTTCCTTTCTGTGGCATAGAATTCCATTGTGTAAATGTACCATAGTTTTGTGATCCAGTCATTAACCGATGGGCATCTAGGTTGCTTCCAACTCTTGGCTATTGTAAATTGTGCTGCTATGAACATCGGGGTGCATAGGTTCTTTTGGATTGGTGTTTCAGGGTTCTTAGGATATACTCCTAGCAGTGGAATTGCTGGGTCAAAAGGCACGTCCATTTTTAGTTTTCTTAGAAAATTCCATACTGCTTTCCATAGTGGTTGTACCAGTCTGCAATCCCACCAACAGTGAACTAGAGTCCCCTTTTCCCCACAACCTCTCCAGCACTTGTT